>NC_053154.1:156530958-156625958 GCF_016835505.1 Polypterus senegalus
ATCAGTGAGGCGACTCCTTTGTGCTGTTTTGTTAGTCTTCATGACTGAGAAGAGCTTCTCACACAGATATGTGCTACCAAACATGCACAAGGTTCGAGCCGCATGTAGATAGAGCTGGAGCATTTGTGCGGGAATGGAGTGAATAAACTGTGCGGGCCGTGCAGTATCGTACTTTGCCTTCAGTTTGCCATTACACTGCAGCTCAATCACCTCCATCTGAATCTGCACAGGTGCAGTTTCCACATCGATGGCAAATGGGTTGTGAAACAACTCAAAATTCTTTTTTTGTTCTTCAAAGTCACCAAAGCGCCGTGCGAACTCAGTGCGCAGTGCGCTCAGTTTATCAGCAAAGTGCGTATTTGGGAACACCGTTGTGCCGACTTGGTTCAACATTACTTGGCAACAGGGAAAGTGGGGCAAGTTGCACTGGTGCATTTGTGTCTCCCATAAAAGTAGCTTCACTTGAAATCACTTTGTGATTTTGCACGGTAAAACGTCTGCTGAAGTGTCAGATTCTTCTTTAACTCTTCTGCTTTCTGTATCTTGTGCATTGCATTCAGGTCTTTCAGGTTATCTTGATGTTTTGTCTCATAGTGCCGTCTTAGATTAAATTCTGTAATTACAGCCACATTAGCTCCACAAATGAGACACACGGGTTTACCGGCAATGTCAGTAAACATATACTCAGCCTCCCATCGGTTTTTAAAGGCTCTATGTTCAGAATCACCTTTTCTCTTGGCATCGTGTGGCTAGCTTCGCAATAACTTGCAGCATCATAAGCTAGACTTGATTAACGCGGTAAGTGTTCAGCAAGGCAGCTGAAGCGCTGCATTATGGGATCTGTAGTTTATTGTGTTACCAGCACTTCATATCCCCGGGCCATTAATAACAATAATACAGTATATAAAATGATCTTGGGCGGATATAATTACGCCGGGCGGATGTGGCCCGTGGGCCTTGAGTTTGACACATATGGACTAAATAGAACTTGAACAGAAATATTTTTCAATGTGATCGCGCAATTCAGATCGAGTTGACGCGCACTACAGTACATCGAGCCCGCGTGCTATTGTGGTTTTGCCTGTGTGCCTCAATAAGTTACCCTCCCCTCACTCTTACTTTTTTACCGTTCATCTAATGAATACACTGAGTATGGCTTTACCAAAACAATCATTGATTGCGAATAAAGTATCCATTATTCATAAAGCTTCAATTGGTGATCTGTCTTTCTGCGTTAACCGCATATTTTTTCATACGTCTCAAACCAAGGGGATGCGAGGCTAAAATGAATCGAGAAGCGTACATACTTAGTGCATCCCCTCTGGGAATCGAACCTCGGACGCCGCGCTAGAGGCAAGCCTCTACTATTGCCACAGCGTGCAGTTTGTCTATTTGAGCGTAGCAGTGTAATTCGGTTTTGTTCAGCACTCTTTGGAACTGTTGCTTTTGTCTGCGCTCGTCAGTTCACGTGAGCCGCTGAATATGGTTTTATATGTCACTTCGCTCGCTTCTAATTGTTTAGCTGCCTTCTTAATTATATAATGCATGTTTTCTTCAGCGCTTTTGTAGCTCTTCCTGGTTTTCTCGTGTGCGTGATTACGTGATGATGTCACACGAAACTCCGCCCCCCACAGCTTTCGAGCTCAACTCCATTACAGTAAATGGAGAAAAATAGCTTCTAGTTATGACCATTATGCGTAGAATTTCGAAATGAAACCTGCCCAACTTTTGTAAGGAAGCTGTAAGGAATGAGCCTGCCAAATTTCAGCCTTCCACCTACACGGGAAGTTGGAGAATTAGTGATGAGTGAGTGAGTGAGTGAGTGAGTCAGTGAGGGCTTTGCCTTTTATCAGTATAGATATGTATATAGATATATATATATATATATATATATATATATATACATATATGTATATATATATATATATGCTGTAGATATATATATATAAACTGCTCAAAAAAATTAAAGGAACACTTTGAAAACACATCAGATCTCAATGGGAAAAAGAAATCCTCCTGGATATCTATACTGATATAGACTGGGTAATGTGTTAGGAACGAAAGGATTCCACATCGTTTGATGGAAATGAAAATGATCAACCTAAAGAGCCCTGAATTCAAAGACGCCCCAAAAATCAGAGTGAAAAAATTATGTGGCAGGCTAGTCCATTTTGCCAAAATTTAATTGCAGCAACTCAAAATTATGCAGCACTTTGTATGGCCCCTGTGTTCTTGTATACATGCCTGACAACATCGGTGCATGCTTCTAATGAGATGACAGATGGTGTTGTGGGGGATCTCCTCCCAGATCTGTACCAGGACATCACTGAGCTCCTTGACAGTCTGATGTGCAACCTGGTGGCATTGGATGGACCAAAACATAATGTCCCAGAGGTGTTCTATTGGATTTAGGTCAGGAAAGTGTGGTGGCCAGTCAATGGTATCAATTCCTTCATCCTCCAGGAACTGCCTGCATACTCTCACCACATGAGGCCAGGAATTGTCGTGCACCAGGAGCCACTGTACCAGCATAGGGTCTGACAATGGGTCCAAGGATTTCATCCTGATACCTAATGGCAGCCAAGGTGCCTTTGTCAAGCCTGTAGCGGTCTGTGTGACCCTCAATGGATATGCCTCCCCAGACAATCATTAACCCACCACCAAACTGCTCATGCTGAATGATGTTACAGGCAGCATAATGTTCTCCATGGCTTCTCCAGACCCTTTCACTTCTGTCACGTGCTCAGGGTGAACCTGCTCTCATCTGTAAAAAGCACAGGGCACCAGTGGTGCATCTGCCAATTCTGGTATTCTATGGTGAATGCCAATCGAGCTGCATGCTGCTGGACAGTGAGCTCAGGGCCCATTAGAGGACATGGGGACCTTGGGTCACCCTCATGAAGTCTTTCTGGTTGTTTGGTCAGAGACATTCACACCAGTGGCCTGCTGGAGGTCATTTTGTAGGGCTCTGGCAGTGCTCATCCTGTTCCTCCTTGCCCAAAGGAGCAGATACTGGTCCGGCTGATGGGTTATGGACCTTCTATGGCCCTCTCCAGCTCTCCTAGAGTAACTGCTTGTCTCCTAGAATCTCCTCCATGCCCTTGAGACTGTGCAGGGAGACACAGCAAACCTTCTGGCAATGACACATATTAATGTGCCATCCTGGAGAAGTTGGACTACCTGTGCAACCTCTGTAGGGTCCAGGTATTGCCTCATGCTACCAGTAGTGACACTGACTGTAGCCAAATGCAAAACTAGTGAAGAAACAGTCAGAAAAGATGAGGAGGGAAAAATGTCAGTGGCCTCCACCTGTTAAACCATTCCTGTTTTGGGGTCATCTCATTGTTGCCCCTAGTGCATCTGTTGTTAATTTCATTAACACCACAGCAGCTGAAACTGATTAACAACCCCCTCTGCTACTTAACTGACCAGATTAATAACCCATAAGTTTCATTGACTTTATGCTATACTCTGATTGATTAAAAAGTGTTCCTTTAATTCTTTTGAGCAGTATATATATATATATATATATATATATATATATATATATATATATATATATATATATATATAGATATAGATATATATATAGATATATATATATATACATACATACACACACACTAGCCATAACCTGCAGCTTTGCCCACGTCATAGAGAAACAGGGCAAACTTTAAAAATTAATAAACAAACAGGTAGCTAAGAGGAGGCAAGCTCTGCTCCATCAAGTGGCGAGAGATAGAGTGATTTGAACGGAGGCTGGCGCGTGAGTGACGAGAGCCCCACTCGCCTCCCAACTCCTGATGTCACGCTTCACCCTCCCCTCGGCCCACAGCCTCTGTCTCGGATTAGTGCGAGTATATGGCTCCTTCAAGCGAACTATGACTTATAGCGCAATGAGATAAGTTACAAAATCAACCTGAATGTTCAAGCAAATTCCAGAAAAAAACCTGATCTAAATCCTTAAGCAGTTCTCTCATTTGCTATCTAAGTGGATGTAAGATATACCCCAAGATTAAGCTTGAGTAAGGAGGGTAACACCCTTCTCCCCTCAGCCCGCTGTGTGTGTCTTGGATTTGTGCAAATAAATCAGTACCACAAGCTAACTATAATATTTAACATGATGAGAGAGGTCGCAAAATCAACTGGCTAACTTCCCTAGATAGACCAAGTGTGTAATTCACCCAACACCAAACGTTTTCATTCCACACTGGGTCAACAAAGGTTGACAAAGGTTTATATTTCAAATGGTTCTCTAGGACTCTAAATAAGGTGGTGCAAATGTGTGTTACAATTGTATATTAAGCAGAGAAATCCAGGGTGGGTCAGTAGCACAATAGAAGATAAAGCAAGGCTTTGACACATCAAAAGGAATCAGCAGGAAACTACACTTAGAACAAAACACATGGAAAATAAATTAGAAATAGCATAACATCAATGAGATCCATATGGAGGTGATTAATATTACATTTAGCAGTGAAGCAGATTTTTCATGCCAAAACTCATCACACAAAGAGCTGTCTTAGAAATGGAGCCTGAAAAATAATACTATCTGGAGAAAAAGAAAAAATAGCAATGAATGAATGGATAGAGAATAAACAGCCCTGGACAAAATGAGTTGAAAATATTGGTGGAGGAACAAGGCTGCAACAGTGACTCTTGTTTTTGTTAGAGAAAAGCATATTGAAGAATATAAAAGGCAAGACCAAAGGCAACTAGCTTGAAACTAAAGAAATAACTGGCTTGCCTGTTTGGCAGCATTAACACATTAGGACTTTTGATGCTTTCTGCACCAAACCTCTCCTTTGAAATTGATACAAACTTTTTATTACCAGGTGTTAATTTTTTAAACAAAAGAAATAAGATTCAAAGAGGAATTATAATGGCTTTGTATTAGAATATTCTGCATAAGGCAATACATACATCTATTCAGCCATATTTTATTTGCCACAGTTAAGTGAAACTGCATTTAGTAGTTTTTTTAAATAAAAAAGGGTGCAATCTTCCTAAATTACTAACAACTTTAGATAATGGGCAGCAATCCAGATGTGAAAAAAAGCTTTAAAACTTATACTTATTTTTAATTACACCTTTATAAGTGACAAACCTCACAGTTTCACAAAGGATATCTTCTGTTTTGTTGACATGGAGTAATTGTAAGCCTTTTGGAAGGAATTGACACCAATTCTATTTTTAATTCATAATGAATTGAATTGATAGAGTTTTCATGCAAGCAAAAGTACATGTGAGAGAGTACAGAAATCTGGATACAACAACAACATTTATTTATATAGCACATTTTCATACAAAAAATACACATATATACTGTACACATATACATACATACATACATATATATACTGTACATACACACACATATATATATACATACATACATACACATATATATATATACATATACATACACACACATATATATATACATACATACATACACACACATATATATATACATATATATATATATATATATATATATATATATATATATATATACATACATACATACATACATACATATACAGCAATCCCTCCTCGATTGCGGGGGTTGCGTTCCAGATTCCCCCGTGATAGGTGAAAATCCGCGAAGTAGAAACCATATGTTTGTATGGTTATTTTTATATATTTTAAGCTCTTATAAACTCTCCCACATTGTTTATAAATATTCCCTGCACAGTTATACAGCATAAACCCTTTATATTCTCTTAAATATTAGGTAAGATTCATTGAAATTATGTATGTAAACACAGTTTATATACAGTAAAACCTAAATATTATTTTAAAGATAGAGTGTCTCCGCTATCACATACTGTATGTTACAGCCATTACGACAGACAGACCACCAGCAATAAATACGTGCAATGCAAGAAAAATTGTATACAGTAAATGTGTGTACAGTGACACTAAATGCACGTACATGTACTAAGTACTGTAAGTAGAAAATTAATTATAGTTACTCACCAACAATGACACGATGACTTGTCCGATAACGATGATTTTAATTTTACTGCACAACAAAGGAGAGTGTTACAGCTCTTGTAAAGTAGGCTCTTTAGGCGACTGTGTAGCACCGCCGTGGTTCTTCTAACCGGCAGTCTTCAATCCAAATCCCTAAAACAGATTCCATCCAGACTACTGCCTTATTACATCCACTTAAAACTCGTTTTACACCCTGGTTAAAAGGAGACTGCGGCCGTAGATCTTATATTCCTTTCCTACTTTTTAAATAAAAAGAATCGTGGACTCTGATGCCATAATGTCAGTGATGTAGCTTTTCCCTTCCTTCAACATATCCAAAACATTTACCTTTTTGGCAATCGTTAACATCTTCTGTTGGCGCTTGGGCACGGCCCCTGAAGCAGTAGCAGGAGCAGATCGTTTTGGGGCCATAATGAAGGGCTTGACTATGCACAAAGATAAATACAAAAGAGCACAAAAGTTAACACTTTACATAGCAAAACACGTTGAAGCTGAATGAGCGAGACAAGACTTCCTGGTTAACGCCACGGAATCGAATTCAGCGCTCCGTCGCTGAGCCATTCAGCACACAGGAACTTAACTGCGTGCTCCGATTAGTTAGCTTCTCAGCCATCCGCCAAAAGCGTCCCTTGCATGAAATCAACTGGGCAAACCAACTATGGAAGCATGTACAGGAAAATCTGCGATAGAGTTAAGCTATGAAAGTCGAAGCACGATATAGCGAGGGATTACTGTACATATATACATACATATATATATATTGTGATAGATGGCCCGGACACAGACAGACGGACATCGTTAGTTCACCCAACACACTCACTTATTCACACTATTTACAATAAATACTTCACGTGCACCCCCAGTGCCTCCAGCACTGATCCCCCAAAGTCCAGGCCTCTCAGTCCAATTGCCTTTCTGGCCGCCTCCAGTCCTCTGCCTCCAGCTCCGTGCTTCTTCCGCTTTCGACTGAAGGGAGGCGGCCCCTTAAATAGGAACCCGGATGGGCTCCAGCTGCTTTCCGGCACTCCTCCGCAGACACGCCCCAATGTGGCGGAAGTGCCGGCTGCGCATCCGGAAGCCCTCCGGGTGTCCCCTGTCTTCTTCCCTCCAGCACTTCCTGGTGTGGCGGAAGTGCTGGGCTCCAGGGTTGTTCAGGCACCGGGGCGCCGCCTGTCGGTGGGGAGGAGGTACAAGCCCTCCTCCGGTCCTCCTGGGCATCCCGGCTGGGGCTGGACATGTCGGTCCGAGCGGCACTTCCCGAGAGGGCAGCACGTCCCCGGAGTGGGTCCTACTATGCACCCAGGGTGCATCACGGCACCCTGGGACACCCTACTTCGGCACCCCCTCCGACGCGAATGCGCCCCTCTGGTCTGCGCCACTCTCGCCTCCACCGTCCCCACCACCCGGGGCACCATCCGCTCTCCGGTGGGGAGTCCTCCTGTGGAGCGGCCTGTTCCAGGAGGGCAGGTTGCTAACGGCGTCGGTCCCAGCGCTCGTCGGAGCTTCGGTCCTCTAGAAAGAGAAAAGGGAGGGCCAGAAGCACTGCCTGGACACTCACCCCGAGTGTCCCCCGGGCTCCGTACCGGCAGCGCTCTCCCCCCTACCCACAGCCTGCGACTTGCCTGTTTGGCCCCTCCGCCGCAGGTTCCGTGCCCGTCCGGTCATCGTAGGCTGGACCGCTCTCACAGACGGCTCCTCCAGCCGCCCAGGGTTTTCCCTCTGCCTCCGCAGAGGACGGCCCTTCACTGGACGCGCGCACCCAGCGACACGTCCCCTCAGTTCCTCCTTTTCCTCTTGGACACTCCGTCAGTCTGGGTCTGAGCATGGTGAAAGCTCAAATCCAGCCCCGTCTGCATCCCTGCAGAGCGACAGGAGACTGCCGCGGGCTTGGAGCGCAGGGCGTTAGGACCCAGGGCACTCATCAGCCCCTGACCTGCCAGCCCATGCGATCTCAGTCTCCTCGCTTCGCGTGCAGCCTGCACCGCCACGTCCGCTGTTGGAGGATTGCCTACTTGTTGCCGGTCATTCTTATTATCGTCACAGCCGTTTTCGGCAAATCCTCCTTCATGTTGTACGGGGAGGGCAAAACTTACCTTCCCCGCCGTACTCTCCCGGCCAAAGGCTCCAGCGACGCGCTGTTCCTCTGCACCACGCACCACCTCTGCTGCCGCCCTCTCACTGCTGACAGCCTGTGGACTGGCGTGCTCCTGCCACGGATGCGGATCGTCCCTGCCTGTGAAAAACAAGGTAAAGCCGACCCCACAGGGCCGATTACCCCAGGGCAGGGCACTTACCTCCCGGATCCCGTCATTCCGAGGCTCCTGCCTCGGTGTGGCCTTCTGTGCAACGCCAGCTGGGCCATCCTTTGCGAAAGTGCGACTCTTGGAGCCCGCTTTACTCTGGCAAAGCTCGGTTTCCTCCCTCCGCACCCGGGGAACATGGCCATACTTGCGGACCAGGGGCGGTCCGTGGGGTGAACCGCTCCCGCAGAGTTGTGCACGCACCGCTCCCGCAGTGAGTGTGTGGGGTCCACTGCTGCGCCGGGCCTTCCACAGAAAATTTTGTTTATGCAGGTCCCCGTCTTGCACCAGACGGAGTATCCTGCCGATTACGCCACTGTGAAAGATGGCACGGACACAGAGAGACGGACATCGTTAGTTCACCCAACGCACTCATTTATTCACACTATTTACAATAAATACTTCACGTGCACCCCCATGGCGGTGGCCACGGGTCCCTACAGGGCTGGGCTTCCAAGCCCTCTACCCGTGGCCCCCAACGTAACCAGGGCGGTCGCCCCCTCACGGTCTGGAGGAGGTACAAACCCCTCCGGTCCTCCTGGGCGTCCCGACCGGGCTCCAGCCCGGCCGGATGCCACAATATATACATACATATACACTCACCTAAAGGATTATTAGGAACACCATACTAATACGGTGTTTGACCCCCTTTTGCCTTTAGAACTGCCTTAATTCTACGTGGCATTGATTCAACAAGGTGCTGAAAGCATTCTTTAGAAATGCTGGCCCATATTGATAGGATAGCATCTTGCAGTTGATGGAGATTTGTGGGATGCACATCCAGGGCACGAAGCTCCCATTCCACCACATCCCAAAGATGCTCTATTGGGTTGAAATCTGGTGACTGTCGGGGCCATTTTAGTACAGTGAACTCATTGTCATGTTCAAGAAACCAATTTGAAATGATTCAAGCTTTGTGACATGGTGCATTATCCTGCTGGAAGTAGCCATCAGAGGATGGGTACATGGTGGTCATGAAGGGATGGACATGGTCAGAAACAATGCTCAGGTAGCCTGTGGCATTTAAATGATGCCCAGTTGGCACTAAGGGGCCTAAAGTGTGCTAAGAAAACATCCCCCACACCATTACACCACCACCACCAGCCTGCACAGTGGTAACAAGGCATAATGGATCCATGTTCTCATTCTGTTTACGCCAAATTCTGACTCTACCATTTGAATGTCTCAACCGAAATCAAGACTCATCCGACCAGGCAACATTTTTCCAGTCTTCAACTGTCCAATTTTGGTGAGCTTGTGCAAATTGTAGCCTCTTTTTCCTATTTGTAGTGGAGATGAGTGGTACCTGGTGGGGTCTTCTGCTGTTGTAGCCCATCCGCCTCAAGGTTGTGCATGTTGTGGGTTCACAAATGCTTTGCTGCATACCTCGGTTGTAACAAGTGGTTATTTCAGTCAAAGTTGCTCTTCTATCAGCTTGAATCAGTCGGCCCATTCTCCTCTGACCTCTAGCATCAACAAGGCATTTTTGCAGGACTGCCGCATACTGGATGTTTTTCCCTTTTCACGCCATTCTTTGTAAACCCTAGAAATGGTTGTGCGTGAAAATCCCAGTAACTGAGCAGATTGTGAAATACTCAGACTGGCCCGTCTGGCACCAACAACCATGCCATGCTCAAAATTGCTTAAATCACCTTTCTTTCCCATTCTGATATTCAGTTTGGAGTTCAGGAGATTGTCTTGACCAGGACCACACCCCTAAATGCATTGAAGCAACTGCCATGTGATTGGTTGATTAGATAATTGCATTAATGAGAAATTGAACAGGTGTTCCTAATAATCCTTTAGGTGAGTGTATATATATATATATATATATATATATATATATATATATATATATATATATACATAATCTATATAAATAAAAATGTAAAAGTTTGTTCAAAATCTTAAATCTCCGAAAGTTCTTCACTGATTGCTTTGAAATTTTGACAGAACGTTGCATTCGAATACGCGCGTTTTTATATACCTACTATTATATAGATGTCACACCTGTGACAGGTAAAAACATGCAGTTTTGAAAAACAGTGCCATCTGTTGGACATAAAAGCAACACATGCTATACTAAATAATGCCTCGCAGAAGATCAAACTTAGGTTGTCGTATCCGCGGAATGGAAGCAGTGCGACAAGTAATTACAAATCAAACTGAGAAAGAACAGGCATCAGCGAACGAGCGAAACAGACAAAGAATGGCTCAAATACGTGGCGAGGAAGCAACAGAGCGACATACAGCCAGACTTGAGGATACATGTTTGCGAGCACGGCGATCACGTTCTGCAGCTTCAGATTTGCTTCGTTATCAATAGAATTAATGCAACAGGTTTAGAGTGGCTGAAAGACGTCAACGAGAAACAGCAGATCAGTGTCAAACACGACTCCGTGCTCAGCAATCACGTGATTACAATGACCTTGCATTCCGGTACAACCCAGCTGATGATTATAGTTTGAGCCGGCATGTTCTCATCGGCACTATGACTGAAGTGTGTCCTTATTGCAAGGCTCTGAAATTTAATGGAGAAACGAAAGGAATGTGTTGCGCCGCCGGAAACATTAAACTGCCTTAACTTGGAGAACCGCCAGAGCCATTAAAAACTTAAAAAGCTTAAAATCGTGCCGGATATACCGCCGAATCAAAGCATTTCCTATCTAACATCAGGAAATACAACTCATGCTTCCAAATGACGTCGTTTGGCGCAGAAATTGTACCAGCTCAATTCATGCCAACTTTCAAAGTGAAAGGAGAAATTTATCATAAAGCCGGCTCCCTGTTATATATACATGTATATATGTGTGTGTATATATATATATATATATATATATATATATATATATATATATACACACATATACATATATATATATACATACATATATATATATATATACACAACCCCAATTCCAATGAAGTTGGGACGTGTAAAACGTAAATAAAAACAGAATACAATAATCTGCAAATCCTCTTCATCCTATATTTAATTGAATACACTACAAAGACAAGATCTCTAATGTTCAAACTGATAAACTTTATTGTTGTTTTGCAAATCTTCACTCATTTTGAATTTGATGCCTGCAACACGTTCCACAAAAGCTGGGACAGGGGCAGCAAAAGACTGGGAAAGTTGAGGAATGTTCAAAAAACACCTGTTTTGAACATTCCACAGGTGAACAGGTTAATTGGAGACAGGTGTTTGTCATGATTGGGTATAAAAGGAACATCCCCAAAAGGCTCAGTCGTTCACAAGCTAGGATGGGGCCACGTTCACCACTTTGTGAACAACTGCGTGGGCAAATAGTCCAGCAGTTTAAGAACAACGTTTCTCAACGTACAATTGCAAGGAATCTAGGGATTTCAGTATCTACTGTCCATAATATCATCAAAAGATTCAGAGAATCTGGAGAAATCTCTGCACATAAGCCGCAAGGCCAAATACCAACACTGGATGCCAGTGACCTTCGATCCCTCAGGCAGCACTGCATTAAAAACCGACATCATTCTGTAAAGGAAATGGGGCGCAGGAATACTTCAGAAAACCATTGTCAGCTAATACAGTTCGTCGCTACAGCTACAAGTGCAAGTTAAAACTCTACCATGCAAAGCGAAAGCCATATATCAACAACACCCAGAAACGCCACCGGCTTCTCTGGGCCCAAGCTCATCTGAGATGGACTGTCGCAAAGTGGAACAGTGTGCTGTGGTCTGACGAGTCCACATTTCAAATTGTTTTTGGAAATCATGGACGTCGTGTCCTCCGGGCCAAAGAGGAAAAAGAACCATCCGGATTGTTATCAGCACAAAGTTCAAAAGCCAGCATCTGTGATGGTATGGGGGTGTGTTAGTGCCCATGGCATGGGTAACTTGCACATCAGTGAAGGCACCATTAATGCTAAAAGGTACATACAGGTTTAGGAGCAACATATGCTGCCATCCAAGCGATGTCTTTTTCAGGGACGTCGCTGCTTATTTTAGCAGGACAATGTGAAGTCATATTCTGCATGTGTTACAACAGCGTGGCTTCGTAGTAAAAGAGTGCAGGTACTAGACTGGCCTGCGTGCAGTCCAGTCCTGTCTCCCATTGAAAATGTGTGGAGTATTGTGAAGCTCAAAATACGACAACGGAGAACCCGGACTGTTGAGCAACTGAAGTGGGAAAGAATTCCACCTACACAGCTACACAGCAACAATTAGTGTTGAGTGTTGTTAAAAGGAAAGGTGATATAACACAGTGGTAAATATGCCCCTGTCCCAGCTTTTTTGGAACGTGTTGCATGCATTAAATTCAAAATGAGTGAAGACTTGGAAAACAACAATAAAGTTTATCAGTTTGAACATTTGATATCTTGTTTTTGTAATGTATTCAATTGAATATAGGTTGAAAAGGATTTGCAAATCATTGTATTCTGTTTTTATTTACGTTTTATACAACATCTCAACTTCATTGGAATTGGGGTTGTGTATATATATATGGACCTTTTTCAGAGGGTGAAAATATTCTATTGCAATTGAGAATATTTAGACTTTAAATTGAAGCAGATGTTTTAATACTTCAAATATCTGAAATATTCTTGTTTATTATTTACTTCTACCCTATGAAGTAAATCATTACATGTATCCTAAATTAGGGCAGCTTGTGTACTGGAGCAAAAATAAAGCTAAAGATTAGCTTACAATATTTTTTATACTAATTTGAGAATTTTGGCTTTAAGTTTCTGAAATTCAGAGAACAGCATTTATTTTTGGGAAAAGGAAAAAAAAACTGCAACAAAATAAAACCATTCTAGCAGCTTTCCTTATCATACTGTATAGGTTCAAAAAGCAATAAATAGATTGGACAAGATGCCATTTCAAAAATAACAAATAACTTAATTAGTGCTTTGGTTTCAATTATGTCAATGTCTCTGTTAATTATTATATAGTTGCTTATGTGGCATATTTTGAGCTTTGTAAAATATGATGTTAAAATTAAATTAACTGCTGAAGACAGTATATGGCAAAAGTAAAGCACCACATTATACATGAATGGCCAAGGAGGTGCAGTTAAAGTAGATACAGTACCTCTGCTATAAGAAGAATTGTTATTGAATTTATAAATTCTATTGAGAAATGTGTAACCATTGGTACAATTGTATAACATTTGCCTCTTTTGTTGCTCCAGTTCCACCTGTCACTGAAGGTGCTTTCTGTTTATACTCCTAATTTTTCTCTAATGATTTCTACATTAGCTTCTAGTTAATGTATAAAAGAGCATCATTATAAGACAAGTCTTAAACCTTTTTTTTAATCAACTATTCCTTCCCCTGAAAATATTAAACATCTGCTTAACCTTATGCACACAAAAAGTTCTGTACATGCTTACACAAAAAAATCTTTTTTTGTGCTCCAGGCCATATGATTTTCTTGTACCATTTGCCAGTTTCAGTCAAATGGTCCTGGCTCTGAAGATCAACAAAAACCTACTTTGAACTTAAGATTCAGTAATTACAGGATTGTAACCTACTCCAATACATTTAGATGAAGTCATTATCCTTCAAATCATTTAAGAAATCCTTTCATTACTTCAGGTCATTTTAGTACACTCTTGAACTATTTAGCTTATGGAGTACTGTCTGACAATTTTCTTCTTGCCAACATAGTGAAAAGCATGAAAAAATGACAATTTTTACATTGCTCACTTTACAGAGTTTTTTTTTGCTTGTGAAGGTATGTATATTAAAAGTATACTTAAATGAAATGAAGGTCAGGATTCTGCAATTTGTTTAGTGATGCAGGAATAGGCTGCTGGTATCCATGATTCTAAAAAGTAAATTCAAGTAAAGGAACCAAATGGATGCCCACATATAGGAGCAACGTGTTGCCCAAAATATAAAATTACTTTACAGCAAATTAAATGTAAAATATGAGGCAATTTTCACATCAATTATTAAAAGCACAAAGAATTCTGGACATGCTGAATAAAAGATTTACAGACCATTATATGTAAATAAAGTGCACATGTGAAAGCATCCTGGGAAAATGTGCCACACTAACTTCAGCAAAAATTCAATTTGTAGTGTTATTTTTTGAATGATCTGAGATACATAATCCCAAAATTAAATGCGCCATTTCTTAGTTTAGTGCTTGAATTTTGTATTTTGAGAAGTTGCACCTTTTTCTCTGTCAGTTTAAGCTAGTTGCTAAAATGTATGTGTGTCTGTTATCTTTTAATTGACACTTTTGGCATGAAGCTTCTGGTGAGGCAACACCAGATTGTTCCAATATCTGCACAGACTTCTTAACATAAACATTAAGTTACCTAATAATAGCTGTCCCACTTTTGCTAATTTGGTTTGTCTCAAATTGTTTCAGTTTGTTGTGACACCCTCTGACATTGTCATCATCTAATAATTAAAAATACAGTTTTATAGGCCTGAATGCTAATTAACAGCCTCACAACCTCCTCTCAGGAAACTCAATGACCTATGAACTGCTTAAATGGAAATATCAACACTTCAGGTTTAGAATCAAAGGGCTTTGATGAGAAGTGAAGTAATAAACTTAGAAAAGGGAATCTGAGAAGGTAAATAAATGGCATGAAAAGCTACTTTAATAGACTTTTTGATTTTGTTCTTTAATTTAAAAAAGATACCATTTGAGTTTGGACTGCGAGCTTGTTTTAAATGCCTTGGCTTTTCAATTGAAAAAAGAAAAGATAAAGACAAATTTGAAGTTGCTGCTTAGTTAACAATAATCTTGTTAGCTTAAAAGCAAAATGTCTTTTACTTATAAACCTGTTAAAGTTTTGTCCTGTGTCTTCTTGATAAACAACTTATGAACGTTTAATACATTTGAGGATATTTTTAAAATTTGTACTGTGTTTATTATTTGTTGCTGTGTATAATTATTTCATTTTTAGAGAAATGGTGAAAAGTACTTTTTCTTAATAGGCTTTGTTTCAGATAGGTACATTACAAAAAATTAAACAATATGACAGCTTGTAATTATGAGAAGCAGTTATTTTCTTTTATGCTATATGCAATTTGAATAAACATTTTTGTACATATTTTATTAAGTATTTTATTATAGGTATTAGTAGGAAATGTAATTAATATTAGTATTTTTACGGCCACTGAGGTATAAGTCTACAAAATTTCATTCTGTTAATAAAAAATAAACAGTTAACACCTGTGGCCTATAGTTTAATTATAAAAATACACTTTAATATAGGACATAAGGCTTCCATGCATCTGCTTATTTAGGGACTTAGTGCAAAAAGTTTATCAAAGGGATAAAGTGGAAAAAAAAAAGAATTTGGAATCAGCTATCCAAGTACAAATGAAATTGGTGGTCGGTATCAGTCTGAAAAAAACCTGATCAGAGCACTCCTACTAGATGTGGTGGGTCAAAATGAGGGTGATGATTTGTTTCTCAAAGAGAGTTTGAAAAAAGGTAAAACATATTGATAGACTAGATATAATTGCTCAGTTTGTGCATGAAGCAGAAGGCTGACAATTTATCAACAAAAATGAGGATCATCTGGCAGTATAAAATAAAAAATAATAAAACACACACAAGGTGAGTGAACTATGGATCCTTTTAAACTTTACTGTGCCTCAAAGTTATAAGGAGGACAGCAATCAAAAGAAAAACTTGGGTTCTCTTAAATGTCTTTTTCTCATAACAGCTAAAATCTATCATAAACTTATTAGAAAGTTGGAGAAAAATGCATGCTAAACATGCAGGACCCTGATACTTTGAATTGCACAGATGTTTATATCATTAGCCAGCCAAGTGCATAGTAAATCATGGATTGCTTATTACTACTTTAAGTACAGAAACATCTAATTAAAAATTAATTTGACAGAGTAGAACTGCTGTCCAAAATACCTACAATTTCACTCATGTCACAATCACAGAAAGGTGTCTTTCTCAACACACCCAAATCAATGTGTTTGTTGTATGTACCTATATAAATGAATTTCATTTTCCATTCCAACAGATGGCACATATATCAAAAATATAACCCTATAATGGCAACTTTAAATAGAAAAACATTATCTTAACATTTATTCCAATGCAGCCTTTTGACTTTCGTACAGATAGAAGTGTCTGAATGTTCTGACCGTGGTCGTCTCAGTCTTTTAATTTAAACAACTGTTTTTTAATTTAAACAATTTATTTCTGCTGTCATTTTACTACATTAACAGAGGAGACTACCAGAATGCTTAGTAGACTCAAACAATATTAGGATTTCTTCTGACATTCTTTTTTATTTTTTAAATTTCTTTTATATTTACATTCTCCTTTATTAAGGTATAGTGTCAGTTTTTCTGTAGCCTCAGTTATATGGCAGACTGTGGTTGAGCATGAGCAGACTGCTCCATACACACATACGCACATGTACACACACACACACACACACACACACACACACACACACACACTCAGGTCTTTCATTTATATATGTCTAATATGTTGTATATACAACAGGGTATATTATTATAAAACTATATACTGAGACTGTAAGGGATTAATACACGCTAAATGAGCTGCCATACTCTGAAATTAGTCCAACATCATCTTACTCTGGTTACTCTCACATTGTGAACAGAGAAGCAGGATTTTTATGTTAGCTTTGACACTGCAAGTTTTTGTTTACTGGTATGTGTAGAATGACTTCTCCAGATCTGCCTGGGTTTCCTTTGGGTGCTGCAGTGTTTTCCCACCATTTCCTTACTTGCTGGATAGATAATTGGCTTGAATTAAGTATTTTAATTAACTGTAGTCATGTGTGTCTGCTGGGTGGCTAGCTTTTTCTCAAGCTAGGTTTGTTAGAAACATTAACTCTTTTAGTGTAAGGTTAGACACTGGTGCTCAGTAACACAGTACTGGATTAAGCAGGATCAGAAAATGGATGGGTGGATGAATGCACATTCCCTTTTTGGCAGACAACCAAAACATTTAGAAAGCCATAATCCAGATGTTTCTTTATAAATAGTTCTACATCAAATCATGGCTTCATCTATCAAATGTTAGATCACTAGTCCAAACCGTTTTTGAGGATGTATGTCTGATCCAAGTACAGTTTTTTCAAATACGGCAGATTAGCCTGTTTTTGGAAGCAAGTACTATTTTTTTGGGCTCACTTAGGAGTTTTCGTATAATGTAAAATTTCTATCACCTTTGAACTAAAACAATATTAAAATACTAGTGCATATCATTTGACAATAAATGTAGCGGTATAATTCTTAAAGCATTAGAAATTTGAGAGTTGGCTATTTAATTTTAAAGCTCAATCCTGTAAGTACTGTGTAATATAAAACAGATACCAGAAAATATATCATTGCTCTAAAAAGATTTTATTTTCTCTGAGCTCTATGACCGTTACACTGCAGAGATGGATTCTTCTTCATTTGGCTGCCTCTGTTAGAGGTTGCCACAGCGGATCATCATCTTCCATATCGTCCTGTCTTCCACATCTTGCTCTGTCACACCCATCACCTGCATGTCCTTTCACCGCATCCATAAACCTTCTATTAGGCCTTCCTCTTTTCCTCTTGCCTGGCAGCTCTATTCTTAACATCCTCTTCCCAATATACCCAACATCTCTCCTCTGCACATGTCCAAACCAACACAATCTTGCCCCTCTGAATTATTAAACAGACTATTATATTAAAAGTAGGGATCAGGTTTTTTAAGGTCAATACTGTTAACTAATTTCATGTTACTTGATCGTCCAATTCCTATCTTTTGCACTAAGTTCCTGCATAAACAGACACATAGAAGCCTTATGTCTTATATTAAAGTGCATTTTTATAATTAAACTAGACCACAGGTGTTAACTGTTCATTTTTATTAACACAATGAAATTGTGTATGGTTATTGCTCAGTGACTATAAAAATACTAACATTAATACAATTTCCTTAAAATTGATACTAATAAAATATACACAAAAATATTTATCCATAATACATATGGCACAAAACAAAATAAAATGCTTCTTATAAATACAAGCTGTCACATTGTCAATTTTTTTTCTGTAATGTACTTATCTGAAACAAGGCTTTTTTTAAAAAAAAGGTAGTTTTCGCCATTTCTCCACTTACAGGTTTCAATAATTTTTTATCATTAACTGCACAACAGCTTTTTTGCTTTAGATAGGTGTGTTTCTTCAGTGTATCATCTACACATTCATAATTCTTGAGGAGTAATTATAAATATGAATTACTGTTTAATAATGCAGTACTTGTTTCTTACCAAAATGTATACTGTATGACACACAGCAACAAATACTAAACACAGTACAAATCTTTAAAATAGCCGCAAATGTATAAAATGTTCATAAGTTGTTCATCAAGAAGAAACAAGACTAACATGCTTACCAGGTTTACAATTAAAAGACAATTTGCTGTTAAGCTAAGACGACAATTGTTAACTAAGTAGCAAATTCAAATTTGGGTTTATCCTTTATATTTCCAATTGAGAAGTTGAAGCACTTAAACATGTGCGCAGTCAAACTCAAATGGTATCTGTTTTAATGAAAGGACAAAATCAAAAGGTCTGAATTCATAAGTAGCTTTTCCTGCCATTTGTTTAACTGCAAATGACAACTTCTAAAATTCCTTTTTCTCAGTTTATTAGTCCACTTTCCAGAGCCATTTCCAGGTATAGGTGATATAGGTAAGCGCTCTCTAGTGGTCATTGTGTATTACTGCAGCTCCATGAGGAGATTCCTGTCATTTTGTTTAGAAATATTTGTCCAGACCATACCTGAACACAAAAAAATGGTTATGTTGTGCACCTCACCAGCGCCTGCACTATACACAGCACAATGTGTTGCCCAGAAATGGCCCTGGGCAACAACATTCTGGATTAAAGCAAATGTCCAATAAAATTGTATTATATTATTTTTGCATAATAGCGATGTTCAGTCTTAATATCTGATTGACCTACACAGTCCAACAATAACACAAACAACAACAATGATGATAATAATGCCAATAATAATAATCCTCAAACTGTAGCATAGAAGACATTGTGAAATAAAATTAAATGATCAAAATTGCAGCAGGACTGTAGCTCTTGAGTGAATTGCTAAAAGCTAATTTAACCCGATCTATGATTGTCTCCCAAATTGACATACATTAAAACTTGTGCTAAAACTTAACAAATATTGTTCTGTTGCTAACCACCATTTCCAAGATTCGCACTGAGCACACTAAAGTAGTTTTTTTTAACAGGTGGTTTGCATCATTTTCATGCACGAGCATATGGTAAATAGAAATTGTTTGTAAAGATTCCTATTTAAAGATAATTATCTCTCTAATATAAAAAAAAATCCTGGAGAGAAACATTAGGTCTATGAGACGTGATCTTCACGTTAAGATCACGGAAGATACTTAAAAAGAGACTGGCCACAGAGTGTCTCGCGGGGACCTTAAACATGAGATTTTGTGCCAAGAGATTGACCCAGGACCGTCTTGCGATGACGTAGAACATGAGATTCTTGCAAGACACGCTCTACTTACAAATAAATAAGACCAAGGGCAGCCAGCAACATACTCAGTTGTGTTTTGGCTTTGAGCACACACAGATCCAGGGCTCTCAGCGTATATAAAGTGTATAAGAACAATATGTTATAAATGAAACATACACGACTAAGCGAAGAAGAATGCAGTGCGGAGAAAAGAGACTCAAAAGTGTTGAAGAGACAAAAAAAGAAAAAGAATAATCTAGGTGCAAATTCAGAAAATAAGGAAATTAGTTATCAGCCCGGAACAAGTGGAATTGAAAAAAAGCACGTCCAATCTGGACGTTGCTGCTATACACATGCAGAGCAGGTTAGAGATTATGAAAGCAGTGGAATTCAAAAGGCTCAAAAAAAAAAAAAAAAGTTGGCGCGATACATGTGGAGAAAGTTAAAGAATATGAAAGTAGGAAAAGTATAAAAAAAAAAGAAAGTAAAGATCGCAGTAGCAGAGCAGGTTAGAGATAATGAAAGCTGGAATTGAAAAGACTCAAAAAATAACGTAGGGGTGAAACACATGAAGAACAAGGTACATCTATACTAATAAAAGGCAAAGCCCTCACTGACTGACTCACTGACTGACTGACTCATCACTAACTCTCCAACTTCCCGTGTAGGTAGAAGGCTGAAATTTGTTAGGCTCATTCCTTACAGCTTACTTACAAAAGTTAGGCAGGTTTCATTTTGAATTTCTAAGCGTAACGGTCATAACTGGAACCTACTTACGTACATATATATGGCCATAGCCTGCAGCTTGGTCGCCGTGTGAGGCGGAGTTGCGTCCCTCATCGTCACGCCTCCCACGTAATTGTGTGCCTGCCCATATAAGGCCGTCCGACAGCAGCAATCCAATAGACACGCTGCCGCTAAATATTCGCGGGTGAAGGACTGTGCTTATGCAAATGAAGATGAGATGGTCAGGAATAGACTAGTGTTTGGCACGAACTCAGCAAAAGTGCGAGAGAAACTTAAGTGCCGGGTCTGAGCTAACATTAAATAAAGCCGTGGAAATCGCAAGATCGCACAAGCACAGCTGAGAAACTTCGATGCATGTACTCCAAGTGGCTTACATGAGCTGACTTTGCAGGACTGGGAAAGGTAAACCTGTGCTGCTTATTGATGCAGTAGGAAAGGAACAACCCTCTGAAGTGCTGAACAAGCCTTTGTACACATATCAATAGGAAAGCAAGGTGTAACGCTTAAGTTTAAATTACGTTCATAGACACGCTGCCACTAAATATTCGCAGGCAAATCCACAACTTAATACCGGGAATGCCTGTTAAATATCTTAGATTCACGAGTACCGATTTGGGTAGTGATCACTTCGATGAATGAAACCTGTTCAGAAAACGCATTACACAATTGAGAAGACAGCAAAAGAATATGAAGCGAGTGACGCATACAAGCATATATAAGTGCAGCTACTGCGGAATTAAAGCATGGTGTAAACCTTAAGTTTAAATTAAGTTCATAGACACGCTGCTGCTGGCATTTGTCATGCCTACGATGAATGCGATATTCACGAGATACAAGTTTAATGAGAAGATGCAGGGTATAAAAGAGACTTTTGATCACTTTGTAACGGAGTTAAAATTGCTGTAATGGAGTTAAAATTGCTGGTGAAGGGCTGTGCTTATGCAAAAGAATAGGAAAGCAAGGTGTAAAGCTTAATTTTAAATTAGGTTCATAGACATGCTGCCGCTGGCGTTTGTCATACCTAAGACGAATACGATATTCGCGAGATTCAAGTTTAATGAGAGGATGCAGGGTATAAACGACACCTTTCATCACTTTGTAATGGAGTTAAAATTGCTGGTGAAGGACTGTGCTTATGCAAACGAAGATAAGATGGTCAGGGATAGAATAGTGTTTAGCACAAACTCAGCAAAAGTGCGAGAGAAACTTTTAAGTGCCGGGTCTGAGCTAACATTAAATAAAGCCGTGGACATCGCAAGATCGCACGAGATAGCATAAGCACAGCTGAGAACCTTCGATGCATGTACTTCGATCGTCTCACGTGAACTGACTTTGCAGGACTGGGAAAGGTAAACCCGTGCATGCAGTGTGTGATGTCTCAGATAAAGAGGAAGACGAACTGTTTATTGATGCAGTAAGAAAGGAACAACCCTCTGAAGCTGAACAAATCTTTGTAGACATAATCAATAGGAAAGCAAGGTGTAAAGCTTAAGTTTAAATTATGTTCATAGACACGCTGCCGCTAAATATTCGCAGGCAAATCCACAACTTAATACCGGGAATGCCTGTTAAACATCTTAGATTCACGAGTACCCATTTGGGTAGTGAACACTTCGATGAATGAAACCTGTTATCTTTACAAAGGTTGACAAACACGGAATATAACTTGAACACAACACATCCTCCAAATACAAACCTGATTGAAAGAAATAATGATAATCAAATCCTTGATGACAGTAACACTCATAACAGTCACAAAACAATTACATTGACAATCATGTTACGTTATTTTTAAAATGTTTCCTTTTCTTTTTCATGACTTCTTTAATACACTACTTCTCCGCTGCGAAGCATGGGTATTTTGCTAGTAATATATAAGAAGAATAAAACAAGAGTGTCAAAACAAAGAAAGTAAACATTGCAGTAGCGCAAAGAAAGAGAAATTATTACTCGTAGAAATAATGAAAAAGCGAATAGAGATCGAATATATGGACATAGGTGATATATCAGAAGTATGTAAATATTGTAAGGCTTTGAAGTTTAAGTCGAGAATTTAAAAAATGGAGTTTACCCAACATTCATTTATTGGTTACTTTGCAAAAAACATTATTAACTGCTGATGATGTAGATCGTTTTGTCTGTGCTGAAATTCCAAAGAGAGAAAGCTATCCTAAATTATGGTACAAAGTCATTAAACACATCTCACAGAGCTCATTTAAAAGATTCAGAACATTGGCACTCGAAAGATTCCAAATATTGTTTTTAGAGGGGTTCTGAAATAAAAGTGAAACTGATGAAATAGCAACAATTCAAAGAAAAAAAAAAATCTTAAAAGTGTGTATCCGGAAACAAAAACGGGGGTTGGCGAGCGAAGCCCCCTAGTATTCTAAATTTTACTGAATGTCATTATATTAAGTTTTAAATTTATTTAATCAGTTTATACATTTATATTTTTTGGTAATGTTTTAGTTAAAAAAAAATGATATGTAGAATGTCACCATCATCAAAAGGTACACATTTAGCTGGTGGTTTAAATAGATAACTATAGAAATCAAACCATAGTTTTATTAATACTTAACATTCTTAAATTGTGAATTTGAGGCTGTAAAGTTCTGTCTCTAGGTCTCAATATAGATGTCTGGTAGTGATGATTACTATTAAAGTACATGTTGGGTTAGTTTTCCATTATGTTCCTAATTTATCTGGAGAATTGTATTAATTATTTTCATTATATTGCAAAGCCATTTTGCTTTGTTAATGGGGACCACCATGTTACAAATTCCTTTGTTAAGATGCCTCTCCCAATTGCTGGGGTTGGGGTGGTTTTAGATGTTGCCATTTCTGCTGTGATCAGCACGGCACTTTAAATACTGATACGTAGGCTTGTTTGCTATCCAAGATTAGGATATTCTTTAAGAGCTTTTGGATGTCTTTTTTTGAATTCTAGATTTTGATCTTTATAGCTTTAACCTCAGACTTTGACTTTCAGCTTGAGATCAGGTTTGGGTAACAAAATTAACATCTTTTATAGCATTGACCTGTTTTTAGCTTTCATTGAAATGCATTTCCTGGCCCTAAATGTTATTTCTATTCTTTCTCCTTTGAGCAGCCTTTGGACTGAAGAATCAGGGGAGGGAATCATTCAATAAAGCGAGAGTGAAGTGGACAGTTTGTGTACAAGTAGCTGAAGGGCATAAATGCATTGATCATGTATTTAGGACATTTTTGTGTTAAGGCAGTGATTTTTTTTTTTTTTAATTTTCACTTTAAGCAATGAATGATTTTGATCTTCACACAAGGTATTTAGAAATATCTGGATTTTAAGTATACTTCCAATGTTGCGACTTGCTAACAACTTGCCAATAAAATCCATCATTATGCTTACTATTTTTTATTTCCAGAAATGTACTTAAATACAAGCAACAGAGTAAATGTAACATGTTACTACCCTTGCATACTACTAGAACCTACTGGTTCACCTGCTCTATACAAGACTGAGGAAATGCTACTTGACTCATCCGAGTCTCATCCGTCTGTTTATACTGGTGGTCTTCTTTGTCGTAACAGCTGCTTTTTTCCCCCTAAGGTCATGTATAGTTATCTTAAGAAAGAGTAAGTCACACTTTTGCACCTGGCTACTACTCACATGCTGGTTACACATTCACACAAGCTACTGCTTCTTCACAGTTGTCTTATTTTAATTGTAAATGAACATTTTCCATATTAATCTAATTTTAAATGCAATTAGGATATTTTTTAACCTTGCTGAATTTTTGAAAAGTACAATACTGCAATAATACATTATATATGCAATATTAATATTTATTTACGTATTTATTAAGCATCTGGAAAAAAAGTCTCTACTTGGGACAAACATCCACTTATATCTATCTATGTGTTCTATTACATGAATCAAAAAAGTTCCATACTTTGCATTGGCAAACATGGCTCTTTCTGCGATTTTTTTAAAAAAAGTTTTTTAAGTAGTGTTTTTTTGACTGGGTTATGGATATTTGAGTCTCATACAAATGTATATGAGCCCAATGACACAATACTTGATAAGTGATAAAGAAAATAAATGCTATGATTAAAAAATGCATACACAAGATGCATTTTTTTGCATTTCAAAGCAGAGTTAACCTTGCAAAATATAGTATATAGTACATCATGAAATATACAGTACCTTATACCTTATATTAAGAATCTAAACTTTTTACTGGATAATCTTTAAATTCAGAAAGTCTACAAACAAAGCAAAACATACATGATTAATATGCAGATGGCAAACACAAACATGTTCTAAATACTTATTAGAGATACCAAATTGAAAGGCTATTTAGAATGAAGGATGAAAGTCAATGATTGCCCTTAAGGCAGGGTAGAATTCAAGGTAGTATCAATGAAGAGGTACACAGGCAAGTCTTGGCTTAATTTATTAGATTAGAATTGATTACATCTTTACTTCATGGATATTTTTATATTATTCACATTTGATAAACAATTGATCATAAGGTATATTGCCCTGAAAGTAAACATGCTTGAAAGTCACTATTCTAGTGAGGTTAATGAACAAAGTTCCATAAGCCCGAAATAAAACGTTTTCAAGCATCATTCAGCAGTTCCAGCAGAACCATTACATAGCCGGCATTTTTTTTTTTTTTTAATTTTGACATTGCTTTCTCTGATTCTTTGATTAGTCAACCTTTATTTTACGAAATTTGAATATCATTTCAATTCAGAATTCTTTAATTGCGCAGTGTACTGTATCTTGTATATTTTTCATACTTGGTCATGTATAAAATATTTAAATAATTTGTTCAGGAACACATAGTAAGACTGTGGCTATATAAAAATCAAAAACCTTCTAGTATGAATTTCCACTTCTGAATCGAATAAACAGAACTAAAGAACCTGAAATTCTTCATCCACTGGCAATATTATAATCCTCATATTACAAGATCAAAAATAGAGATTCATGCAATATAAATATTTTAGTTACCCACTTTCTGTACCTTTCTGCCTGCACCCAACAAATATGTCTATGAATGTACCCATCGTCTTAAGCACGGGAAAGGTGCTAAATAAATAAAATGTATTATCATTATTATTATTATCATTATCATCATCAACCCCACACAACAATTCACACAATGAAAGCCAACATTGTTAATCTTAAATAACTGTCTACCCATTATGCGTTTTTTTTTACTGGAAGATTGTTTTTTACCTTCCATTATAAAACGTACAAAAAATATTTTAAAAGATGATAATTCATGCTTAAACATACTTGACATTTAATTATTTTAAGATTTTGAATATATTTTTGCAATCTATAGAAGTCTGTTTGACTTTTTTTGGAATTTTGATTACTCAGTGTTCGTAATGACATTACTGCTTCCATAATATTTTCACTTTTATAGTTTTATATTACAGTACATCAGATTAAATAATTGGATACATTTTCCCACCATCTGTAGACATTTTCTTCTGTTCTTACTATACACAACATGCCAAAACTAACAAACCATTTTACTAGTCAGTGGTATAGGGTAATACTTGGCATAAAACATCCCATTTCAGCACTTTTCCATCCTGGGTGGTCTTTTTGCTGGTAACATTCAGCTACATAATTTGAAATGTCAATGAAGGAACTGGCTGAACAGCAATACTTTCAAATTTTTTGTCATCTATTTCCACTTTTGTATTTTTTGTAATCTTTTATATAAACAAGCAGCCACACCAAGAGCATAACCAACTTAGTATCAGTATGGATATTGAAAAAGAAAAAATGAAAGAGAATTACAAAATGATAAGTATTAAGTCTGAATTTACAGACAGCTTGTTAAATGAATAAGATGTTGCTCTACAAGTCCATTTTCGCTTGCTAGCCTGTCAAAATGTAGTCTATTTAGTGTCTTGATCTTCAGGATAAAACTGTTTATTAATATTAAATTAATAATAGCTATCAAAATCATCAATAATATACTTTAATCTCCAGCATTTTGTACACTAATGTTCAAACTTAGTTTTCATTTTTATCATGAAATTTCAAGAACAATGTGTTCTCCACTGATCTATTTGCATTGGTGACAAAGTGGTTAGCATCCAAGTACACATTTTCACGAGCCATTCAAGTAGTTTCATTATGACAGATATCAACAAGACAGGTCTAGATAGATAGATAGATAGATAGATAGATAGATAGATAGATAGATAGATAGATAGATAGATAGATAGATAGATAGATAGATAGATAGATAGATAGATAGATAGATAGATAGATACTTTATTAATCCCAAGGTCTGTAGTTATTGAGACAGCATTCAGTGAAAGTCCAGCACCAGAATTATAGTGACCATCCTAAAGGAGTTTGGGATTTTAGGGTGTTCAAGTCAGAGATTAAAAATGTCAGTAAAAAGCTGACTACCACAAAATTTCATACCCGTTTTGAAAAAAAGTTAGGTCCAGATGTTTTCCTGTTTTATAATCTGAGAAGCCACTTTAAACCATGCATCTGAAGAGCAAATGCTACAAAACATCTGATGGCCTCAATGATTCATAAAGATTCCTGCTGTACCCACCACAAGGAGTTTGAAGTAAGTAAGCTAATTACTTTCATAAATTCATATTTAATATTACAACTCACCTTTTTTGCATTCACAAGTCTGTTTTTTCTAAGATGCCTAAGATTTCTTGCACATTTTGAGTTAATCACTTCTTTTGGATAAAGCTGCAGATTTTTAGTTTGGTCACATTAGGTCGTGTTTTAAAATAAATAAAATCAAAAAACAATTTGGTGGCAGTGACTCATCAGGATAAAGAATGATTGCCCAACTATTCCTGCATAAACACCTGCAGTCAGGCCATCTGGAACACAAATAAAACAATACACTTTCTTTCTGAAGCTAATCGCTCTGTCTTTAACCCTTAGTCTCCCTCTCACTCCACTGTAGTCCTACCAGTTGAGACAATCACCTGCATTAGGTGGAAAAAAAACATTTGTTAGCATAAATTTTATTTCTCGAACTTGTTTTAGGTTCTTTGCCTTAACCACAGTAAATCTGCTGTCATCTTCCACCACTGCTTTTACTGATTCAAGAGGTGTCTCAGCTGTCTTTTCAAAACATCAATAGCTACAAATAATCAGCTTTCTTTTTTAAGAGGTTAGTATTAAAATCCAGAAAAAAACAATAATCATGTATGTCTTACATGCAGTGAGCAGTGTTTAAAACTTCAAAATTACCTAATGGGCACCCACTTTTTTCTGATTTTTTGATAAACTCACTACATCTACAGGCGTTGCTATAGTGACATCAGAAATTCTACATTAACCATCCCCATGTCTACCAATATATGCATAGCCATTAGACTTCTTCTAAATCACCATCACACTAAAGATGCAAGAGGAGGCACTGACTGGATCAATGATGCCAACTTCTAGTAACTCCTGTAACTCAGCAGACATCTTGTCTAGTAAGAGCCTATGGCTGTATCACTGGGGTGATAATGATTTTGAGGAAGGGCTTGAGAATAAAGGCAGTGACATAGCCCAGACCTGGAAATAATACTATACATTTTGTCTTTGTTATGATGAACTTGTTTACATTGTTTGCATCTCACCTTAACACACAGGCCCAGGACAAGGAGATTAAGCCTCAACTGATTAGACCTATTAAAGCATATATTAGGCAAGATGCTGTTGTCATACTAAACCATGAGGTTCCTAAACCGACAAGGGCAATTTGTGAGACACCATAGTCATAAGTAGTGGTGGTAGGTGAAGACAGAATCAGGGAACTGTAAAATAGTTTATATGCAAAATTATAACAATGACTTGGTATGACTACTGTTGCTCCTTTGATATAGCAGTGAATAAAATAATGCTTTGACAAACTCATGGTGTTTACCATATATGCAATGGGTCTGGTTACGTGCAAGGTGATGGTGACCTCTAGTTGTAAGTGCAGCTGCTGCTTGACCTGCACGGTTTCTTTGTTTGTGATGCAGATTCAAGGTAGCAGCAAATCTCCAGATAATACTAAGTGCTCTGTAAAATGAAGATGATTCAGACAAAAAAATATTTAAAAGAAATTCCCGGAGAGTCAAAAACTGAAAAAATGGAAATGTTTTATATGGACAACTAAAGTCATTACTGTGGTGTTTACTAACCATTCTCTAGTAGCTAGCTGATTCATATTACTTTTCAGTCATTGATTCACGTTGCAGTCTCCTCAAAGCTACTAGTTGGGTTTCAGCTCCAGGTGGGCGACAGGCATAAGTGAGACACAACCAAATGGATATGACTTTAATGTTAGAAACTGTAGTTTGTGATAAAGACTGGGGCAGTAGTTTAAAAAACAAACATTTAAAAACTGAAAAAGTCACATAGTCACATTTGTTACATGTAATTATTTATGTATATTTTTGGAGTATCTATCTAAAATGTTTTTAGATTACCTTAAGCCCGTGCTCGATATGAAGTTTACAATCCAGTTCTGCAAAATTATTCAAGCTTTAAACACAAAACCAGCCAGATGTAAAATTTCTAAAAACATTTTTACTAAGCCTAGAGCATTAAATATTAAGAAAAGAAAGAAAAACCCTAAAAATAAATCAGGACGGCAATACATGACATAGCTCCTTTACAATAAGTCTCTGCGCCTGTATATGGAAGAGAGCTCACTGTCAGCATGGTGCAGCCAACAGCGTGCAGTTGGGCATTAAATTTGCAATAAGCCTGGGCTGCTGTGCTTCTTGCAGAACTGTAAACTAAATAAGACTGCAGAAAATGAAAAAGCATCAGTCCTTCACAACTAGAATTTAAAAAACTGAAAGATTCAGAATAAGAAGTGTCAGTAAAAAGCATCTTATACACATTAAAACATGTATCTTATTTCTGAAACAGTAACTACTATATGTATCATGCTGATTAAAAGCAGTCAGCTACTGACTGTACTTAATGAGTGTTGAATATTTTGTTACTGACCTACATATACTAGTTTATGTGTAGATACAGTATATAGACATATGTATGTATTTATGTATGTATGTGTGTATATTGTTGGAGATGCCTGGGGTGGCGACCCGGCCAGGATGCCCAGGAGGACCGGAAGAGGGCTTACGTCCACCTCACACCACGTGGGGGCAACCACCCTGGTTCCTTTGGGGGCCACGGGTACAGAGCTTTGAAGCTGATGAAACTAAAATTGAGTTATTTGGGCATAACAAGGGGTGTTATGCATGGAGAAAAAAGAACACAGCATTCCAAGAAAAACACCTGCTACCTACAGTAAAATATGGTGGTGGTTCCATCATGCTGTGGGGCTGTGTGGCCAGTGCAGGGACTAGGAATCTTGTCAAAGTTGAGGGACGCATGGATTCCACTTAGTATCAGCAGATTCTGGAGACCAATGTCCAGGAATCAGGGACAAAGCTGAAGCTGTGCCAGGGCTGGATCTTTCAACAAGACAACGACCCGAAACACTGCTCAAAATCCACTAAGGCATTCATGCAGAGGAACAAGTACAACGTTCTGGAATGGCCATCTCAGTCCCCAGACCTGAATATAATTGAAAATCTGTGGTGTGAGTTAAAGAGAGGTGTCCATGCTCGGAAGCCATCAAACCTGAATGAAATAGAGATGTTTTGTAAAGAGGAATTGTCCAAAATACCTTCAACCACAATCCAGACTCTCATTGGAACCTACAGGAAGCGTTTAGAGGCTGTAATTTCTGCAAAAGGCGGATCTACTAAATATTGATTTCACTTCTTTTTTGTGGTGCCCAAATTTATGCACCTGTCTGATTTTGTTTGAACAATTATTGCACATTTTCTGTAAATCCAATAAACTTCATTTCACTTCTCAAATATTACTGTGTGTGGCTCCTATATGATATATTTAGCTGACATTTTTTATCATAACAACCAACGATTTATACAGGAAAATAATGACTATTAACAAGGTTGCCCAAACTTTTGCATCCCACTGTAAATATTATATATATATATATATATATATATATATATATATATATATATATATATATATTGTGACGGACAGCTGGGTTCCATGCCGGCCGAGACGCTCTGCCGCATCGTCCCGGGGAGCCATCACGGACATTGCAATACCTTCCCCGGGGCGCTTGGGGGCAGTCTCCCTTGCAGTGGATTCCTCCTCAGTCTCCCCCGTGGCTCCATGGGACCTGGAGTCCACCACAGCAGCCCGGTTGGGAGATGGGGTGACCACTAGGGGGTGCTGCAGAGAACCAGCCACCACACTGGACGGTTTATCAGCCCCACCTGGAGGTGCAATTAAGACCAGCTGGTCAGGCACCTGGATCACTTCCAGATGAGGTATAAAAGGGCCTGCCTCCCAGCAATCGAGGCCAGAATCGGGAGGAAGAGGACGAGGTTGCCTGGGAGGAGTGGTGGAGCAGGAAAGTGTTTGGTTGTGTTTGGGTTTTGTGCTTGGGACTGTGTTTGGGCTGTGTGCACGGGAAGGCGTGTCACACGGCTGAAAAACAAAATAAAAGATCCTTGAGTGTGAACACGTGCCTCTGCGTATTCTGTGCCGGGTTGGGCGCTATATAGCGCCTTGTTTACTATATATATATATATATATATATATATATATATATATATATATATACATACATACATACATAGATGGCATACCTCGCAGTAAGGAAACCCAGGTTCACTTCCCGGGTTCTCCCTGCGTGGAGTTTGGATGTTCTCCCTGTGTCTGTGTGGGTTTCCTCCCACAGTCCAAAGACATGCAGGTTAGGTGGACTGGGGATTGACCTCTGTGTGTGGGTGTATTTGTGTGTGTCCTGAGGTGGGTTGGCACCTTGCCCACGATTGGTTCCTGCCTTGTGACCTGTGTTGGCTGGGATTGGCTCCAGCAGACCCCCGTGACCCTGTGTTTGGATTCAGCAGGTTAGAAGATGGATGGATCTATATATATATATATATATATATATATATATATATATATATATATATATATATATATATATATATATATATATATATATAGTTAAAATAGTTTTACTGTTAAATAATGCAAAGAGTACGCGACGACGTGTTTTGCCCTAATTCAGGGCTCATCAGTTCATTCCCCAAGAGGGGGTATAGTGAGTGTGTACGTCTGATGAGCCCAGAATTAGGGTGAAACACGTGTTGTGTACTCTTTGCATTATTTGACAGTAAAACTATTTCAACCATTCTATGATCTGCTTCTCGCAACTGAAAGAGGGCACCATGGCGGATGTTTGCCAGCTTGCAGACCAACCACAAGCGTTACCTGGTAGGTAACCACCCATACAATCAGATTATGATTCAGACTACGAATGCCATGAATATATATATATATATATATATATATATATATATATATATATATATATAAATATATATATAGATAGAGTGGTGGGCAGCTGAGTCCCATGGACTACTTAATACCTCCCCTGGGATGCTTGGTGGCACACACACATACAGTATAGATAGATAGATAGATATAGTGACAGTAGATGGCGCTATACCAGCACTTAACTTGACCCAGGCAGACATGGGAGGCACACTTATAAAAACACAAGCTTTTTATTTTTCTTCACTCGTGTGGAACGTCTTCCCTGTCCCCACGAGCCCACAACACTGTCCAAGCACTAAACACAATACTTTACTTTATCTCTTTTCTTATTCTTTCTTCTCCTCTCTGGGAGGCTTTGCCTCCCTACTCTGGCTCACTGAGTAGTGGCTTCTGGCTCCTTTGATAAGGCACCCGTAAGTGCTGCCAGAATTAGGTCAACGAGCACCTGGAGGACTTCTGGGTGTAGCAGAAGAGCTGCTCTCCAAGGCTCAGCAGCAGCTGCAGCACCCCATGGCAGTGCCCAACAGGACTATATCCAACTCCATCTCCCATGAAGCCCTTCGGGAGTCCAAGGCACAACTGCAACCCATGGGAGCTGCCCACTAGTTTCCCAGGGGAGGAACTGTTCTAGCCACGGTTGCTCCCCCTTTCCTCTCAATGAAGAGGCATCCCGGTCAGACAAGGACCTGGCCATCTGTTACAATATATACACATACACACACAGTGCTTGAAACCGCAGTTGAAGCCCATTAGTTACTACAAAGTGAAGCAGTTCATGGGAAATAAAAAAAAGAATAATCTGCATTCATGAATTCCTTATTTAATCGAAATCATCCAAACTAAAAAGATTTTCTGTAAGCACATATCTTTGCCTAAGCTCCGCTTTAAGAAAGCAATTCAAGGCTTTCACTTAAACTGGAAAAATCAATACTAAATAAATATTTTATGAATTTTCAGGGAAAGAAAAAGATGACACGACGAGGTTTCTTGTGCACAATACTTTACAAATTCCAAGTAAAGTAGTATATTAACCTTTCTTCGAGCCCTACATCATAGTCAGATAATAAGTAGTTAGTATACCTAAGGAAGCTGACATTAGTCCTGTATGCCAAGTTCTGGAGTTTGATTTTGAAATTTAAAACTTCAAAAGTTGATTTGTTTTATGGAAAGACTGTAAATGCACAGTGAAACCACCAATATAACATTTCAGTTTCTGTATTATTATTATTACCTGTTGCTATTAACATTTGGATTCTGCTCATAGCCAAGGCAGAAGAATGTTCCACATGGCCCATTGGTTGATATGAAAAACATATTTCTTCTACTTTTGCACATCAAACTTAGGCTAATGAAAATCTTTGCTAAGGCAATGAACAAGCAAAGTGAAGCCTTTGCATTCTTGCGACAGATGTTTCCACATATCAATGATGCCAAGATAAATGGTGCTTTCATTGACCCACAGAACTTTTGGGGGCAATGACGAGGCACCAAACTATATTGAACATGTTGAAAGTCTTCTCCAGGCATACAAGTTGATGAATTGCAACATGTCACTGAAGATGCATTCCCACTTGGACTTCTTCACATCCAACCTCAGCACTATCGGTGACGAACATGGTGAAAGGTTTCATCAAGACATTGCCAACACAGAGAAACACTACACAGGGAACGTGGAGTCCTTCTATGCTGGGAGACTGGTAGTACACTGATGCATGAACCATCAGACAATGACTGCAAATGAAAATTTGCGGCAAAACATTTCTAGTTTTCTCGGGTGTTGCTATCAGGGTGTTGCAATATCATAGCATAGGCCTATGCTGCTGGAGACATTACGATGTTAAATATGTAACTGTAGGGTTCTTGAAAACCCAGCGTGATACAGAAATTGTAAATACATATTCTTGTCCAGCATGTAAAAATCTACTTGGTTTCACCAAAAGATTTAAAGGAAACTAAATTTTCTATAAAATTTGTTAGCCATTGATACATTCCAATAGATGGGGCAATGCAAATGTTAACGCTGAGGTATGTATCGATTACTTAAATTTAAACTCATCTTAACTTTTTCAGTAAATGTATAAGCCACTGACATGCTCTCATATAAAATAGGATGATTTTCAAATATGCACGAAATCAACCAAAATGTCTCGTTTTTTAAATTTGAATTTTATTTTAGTAATATGGTATCCACACATGCCAGTAATGTTATGGATATTACCAAATCATTTCTGTTTGAAATGATTTTACATGTCCTTCTGGTACTGGATGCCATTTGCCCCAGAATTTTGCAAGCCTCAGTCAAAAAGACATTTTCCACAATGGTTTTGTAGGGAGTGGCAATGCAACTATATTTCTGTATTATTTAAAAAAAATCCTGTGACACAACAATACTTTTTGGAAGATTTTTCAAGTCCTGAAAGTTGAGACCTTGGTCATGAGACTTTTTCAAGTCACACCCTCCTCTCAACCATTTTCAACCATGCACACAGTAATCTCACCATTCATTCGTGTGAATGCTTTTGATAGACACAGTTTCTGCTCTCTCAGCTCTTATAAATTTTAATGTTTTCCTCACTTTAAGTTCCCAATTAAAGAAGACATATTATGTCAAAATCTTATTGAAGAATTTCATCATGAAAGGTTATCAACAGAAAAAATGAGTACACGGGCAATCCTAACACCGAGAAAAGATGTCAAACGGATTAACGCCAAAAATGACGCAAAAAATGACAATCGGTTTCATGGCAAATTGGTTAAATGTGTATTAATAGACTATGCTGAAACAGTTGATGGTGATTGTGCGGAAGATGAAAACATCAACTTACAATATCTCAAAGAATATGTACAACCATTAACACCATCCGGTCTTTCACTACACGAATTTCTGTAGAAAGAAGGATGTATCCAAGAAAGGTAATGTAGTACATCTTCCATGGATAACATTACACAACAGAGGAGATCTTGATATGCAATTCGTATTAAAACGTTAACAGTTTCCTGTTAGAATAGCTTTTGCAAAGAAAATTAATAAATCTCAGAACCAAACATTCAAAAAAGTCGTTTTAATTAATAGAAAAAAATGAAATTCAATCATGTCCAAACACGAATCAAAATTCAATTTGATATTGATAACATTAATTTAAAAAATAGTTTTAATTGAAGTTTTACAGTAAAAGTGTAAGTTTAAAAAGTATTTGCGTGTTAATTTCAAAGCCAAACAGAAAGAAATCGGATTACGCAACAAATAACTCTTAAGTTAACATGAACAACAACATTTATTTATATAACACATTTTCATACAAGAAAAAATGTAGCTCAAAGTGCTTTTTGAAACATAATTTACTTTCAAATTATTACATTTTACTCTTTTTTAATATGGTTAATAACTCACTCTAATGTAAAATAGTTCTATTATGCATATGCAACAATTCCTATGAAAATAAAAATCTGTTTAAATTGTACAAAACCATCCCCATATGTAAGAAACAGAACCGCAAAAAGGCTAGCGCATAGTGCATGCAGGGGGGCTGGTAAGCCAAGCGATTAGGGGGCAAAGCCCCGTAGTCTACTATATAAAACTGTTACTTCAAATGCACTGAGATAATATTGAGACTACTCACTGAATTGGCAGGTTGGATGGGGCTAATGAGTCAATTTCCTTATTTGTTTCTAAGTGAATCCTTAGTAGAAAATTTCCATAATTTACCTATTTTACTTTTATTACCAATATAGTTCATTCATTTGTTCACTACTAGGTAAGCAGTGCAGACTAGTGTTCAAGACTAGTGTCCAGCTCAGTTACCGCCATTGACCTACTGAAAAACCCTCTCATCTTTGTTCGGTTTCAAGAATATGTATGAAGAAAATGTACAGACTAATGGTTCATTGTTTACTTAGCTATGGTATAAAGGAGTTGCCCCAGCTCTGTCCCTAAATGGACGGGAACCAGTTTAGAATAGGGGCTTCTTTTGACCTGTAAGGTAAGGCAGTTAAACTTTAAAATGCATTTGCACAGGTTTTTTCACAGTCTCTCCTCAAGCAGCTATAGACAATCAAAAAGCATAGCAAAAGTGAGGGCCACAAAACAGGCAAAGTGGCAAGCATGGCTCAGGAAAAGGCCATTGTGGCAAAGGAACTGGTTATGTTGCTGGAGTAATACGAATACAAGAATTTAACTTGAAGGAAAGCCATTGTTGATCCATTAAAAAGGCAAACAAAAGAACAGATATTCTTGATATGTTTCATTTTGAAAAGTTCAATTTTTGTAAATCATAATGTATGAAAAAATTACATATAAGATGAAGATGTGGTGAACCCAATCACTTTTATTCTATATATATTTAGCATCAAGGAAAGCATCCAAAGCTCATCTGTACTAGATGAGAAGATGGTGGAGTGTGACTGGTGGAAAGTTAGAACTCTTTGAAATGTTTGCTGTTTTATAGGACGTTAACCATTCACATAAGGGTTCACAATAGTAGTAGTGTCATTTAGAATGGTAGAACAGCTTGATATTGGGGATCATTTTGTAAATGACAATGTATTTGATAGGGTTCAGTGGTAGATTCCCTTAATTTAAACTACTTCTCCCTACAATTAAGATGTAACTTTACTTTTAATATTTTGTGATACATCAACAAATAAATTAGACTATCTTTAATATTCCTTCATTGTGTTAACACAGATGGCAAAAAGTGTCTTGCGCTAAGTTGTTGATGCAGAGGCAGTCAAACATACTATATTCTATATTGGAAACAATAAGAAAAATTAAGAGGACTGTAAATGTCCTTCATGGAAAGACAAACTTGTAAACCAATACAGAGAGAAGTCAATTTCTTGAATAAAATATGCCACAATTAAGAGTACAAATTAATTCACTACAAGAAGAAGAAAGCAAGGACATTAAACATTTATGTATTTCATACTGCTGAGCAAAAAAAAAAAAGATAATTTGTGATAGTAAGAATGAACTAGAAGCAGGTATCTATTCATTTCTTTCTTTACCACTGCTAACAGTGAGACCCACTACTCTAAGCACTAAACATGTTTTACTTATAGTAAATGCTAATTAAAGACACTATCCTTAATTTTATATCCTTAAATAAGGTGCAATATTTGCAATCAGTTATGGCTGCAGTCATAGAAATCAAAAAATGTAGATATAAAAATGTTTTGTATGTGGTAGCATAAAACTAGTGATGTATGATATTGTCTATCAAGTTACAGGTTCACTCTCTTATCCAACAAATTTTGCTCTATCAATGTGAAAAAACTGTAGAAAAAAAATATGAGTAAATTCATCAGTGCTAAATCTCTCAAACCCCCATGGTCTGATAAGAAAAGCAAATATGAAAACAGCACAGAAGTCTGATCAAATCTCTTTAGCAATAATACAAATATGAAGCAGCTTTCTTTACACTTGTATATTTTGAGAGCCTGCATTTTTTAACATAGTAAATAAATAAAATGTAGAAGTATGCCTTTTGGAATAATGTATTTTAAGTGCAAGTAAATCAGTTATTGAAAATTGCATATTGCACTATTGCTGTGATTTCAATTTATCCTTAAGGAGTTTTACCACAAAGTCTTAAGATGCTAGACCACTGTCTGCGTGCCTCCCTCTGGCAACAGAAAATTTTGCTGCAGTGCTTTAACTTTATTCAACATTTAAGCTCAGTGGAGGTTTATTGTATATAATTCTTGACTAAATTAGAGCACATTTAAACAAATTTGGCTTTGTCCCTGAGCTGGAACAACATGTGGATTTCTGTTGCATTATTGCCAAGACAACAATTCTCTCAAGATCTGCACTCTTGACATTTGGCATCTTGTTTTCATGCTGTTTCTTTTTTTCTGGTCTTTTTAAAATACTTTTAAATACTTTAAAATACAATTTTTGTTCATTTCCATACTGTATGATCAACATACCAATGATCAATGTTGCTGAATGTACAGCTTACCTGGGTTATTTAATCAAACTTGAAGGCAGAGAGTGTGGTAGTGAGGTGGATTAGTTAATATGTCACAAAAATAAGAAATTTAGCAAGTCCTAAAGTGCTAAATACCTAGTTTTCACATCTGCTAAAAGTAATTCAGAATATTTGAGTAAAGGCAAAGAGCTCAAATATAACTAAATAGAAAGAGTGCTACATATAAAAAAAAAAAGAAGGACATAATTTCTTTAAATAAGCATTATGCTTCTATTCTATTCTGCACAAACAATATGAAGGAACAAACAGATTTTATTCATTTACATACACACACACACATATATATACACATATACATACATATACATATACAGTATATATTTATGTGGCTGAACATGTGGCTTAGATCAAATGGAATACTATCCATCTCCAACATGATAGAGTGTTAATGCTAGCATACAAGACATCATATTAAAGTAGTGTACAAGACATTGGTTCACCACAGACAGGAAGATTCATTAGCACTTTTTCTCATGTTGAAGAAATGGAAGTTTTCTCCTGAAAAATGGAATGAAAGCAAAACTCCTGACAATTATAACTATGTATCTCTAACTTATGTAGCCATCTTCAGTTCCATGTTTTTGAACAAATCTAAAAGTATCACTATCATTTTTATATTGAATTTTAATTGTTACTTTAACTCTTGCTAGTAACATATTGATAACATAAAAAACTGAATGAGACAATGTTTATTTTTGACATTTGATTTTCATTCATTTCAAATAAGAAATATTTTCTACAGAGGTTGTGAGTTTATTGCTGAAACACACACACACGGGCAAGCACACACACACCCATATTCTTCTTGCATCAATTATAATCTCCCTGATACACAATTAGCCCCTTAATTTAAGTTCACTTGGAGTTCCCCAATGACCTGCTTCATTAAGGAACAATGTTATACTCTAATGAGCCATAATGCGGAAAGAACCGTGTTGTTTAAAATTCTCACGGCACAGAACTTCTTTCTCTTTCACTGCTGTGGTATTATAGGGAAACACAGTTTAAAAAAAGAGCAGCAAACAAAAATAAAATAGTATGGAATATGAGAAAAAAGGACAAACAGCAACCTAAACAATAAATTTGTAACAAATAAAAAAAAACCAAACAAGCTCTTTGAAACCTACTACTTTGTAATAGTATACTGTATATCACACCTTAATTATTGTACTTAATTCTTTAAGAATGACACTAAATAAACAAGATAAGGAATTAAAGTACACAAACAACTAACAAAATAAACATTTTCTAAATTCTCGGCTGGTACAAGCAAACATATTCCTTAGTTTGCACCTAAAAAAAAAAAAAACCTAAAATGTTATTTTAAGCTTTGGCCTATTCACGTAGCTCATCGTTCACTTTCCTTATATAGGGTGGTCCAGATCTAATTATGCAATTTTCATTACGCTATAACTTAAGTTTATTACATACAAAATCACCCGAAAAATCCTAGACCTTCGAGAAGTGTGCGAACTGACAACATAAAGAATCATCTTCGTGCCGAACTAGAATCATCCTCACATAAATCAAAGTCATCCAGATGATCTGGATCTGCATATTAGATCTGGACCACCCTAATACATAACAGCTAACAATTTAGTGTTTCTTTGACAGAAAGTTAAGTTATTCAGAATGAATTTTCATTATTTTAGCTTTATTCTGAAATTACTACATCTATTTTGCACATAAATCATCCAGAGGAGACATTAAAACATAATTAGACAAGGAACAATGATATGAAACCCCTGAAAGACCTAAAATCGTGTGTGCTGGTGTTAACATGTTATGAGAATGTTAAGTTGGCAAGTATCATTTTGTTGTTAATGACATAGGCTTAGCAACAATACACATTAATATTGAACTTCAGCCAAAACAAGGCCAGAATTTCATGGGATTTTATTGGTTGGTGGTGGTGGTGGTGGTGGTGATGGGTGTTCAAAGTTCATTTTAAAAAGAATGGTATTATCATCCAGAACTATCCGATTTCCCTAACCATGTGCACATAGCAAATGACACTGACATTTTTCCTCAGTAACTGAAAAACTTGTGTGTAAATAGTAAAATCAAATTCTTACTTGCATGTATCCTCAGAATAGTGGCAGTGAGCCTATAGCACTAAAAGAAAGACTAACAATATAACAGAATAAAAACAGCATAATATATATACAATTATCTATGTATATACAGGAATCCATCATATTGAAAGAACAAGTGTTTGTGTATACGTATGTCCATCTGATTGTGATGTCTGTGTTATGTCCCATTTGATATGGGATTTATCAATACAGTACTAATGTGATACGTTACAAAATCAATTGCAAAAGTTGGCTTGCTGCCAACAGCAGATCGAGCACAGAGAAGGTAAAAAAAAAAATGTATTCCTCATTTCCTTAGCGTGCGTTCAGCCCCCCTCTTCACAATGCGAACAGCAGAGACACGAAGTTGCTGGCGTGTTGTGCGCCCCGGGGAGGGGAGAGCCAAGCGAAGCTCCCTAGTATATATACAGACAGACACATATGCACACACACACACATATTATATATATATATATATATATATATATATATATACTAATAAAAGGCAAAGCCCTCACTCACTCACTCACTCACTCACTCACTCACTCACTCACTCACTCACTCACTCACTCACTCACTCATCACTAATTCTCCAACTTCCCGTGTGGGTGGAAGGCTGAAATTTGGCAGGTTCATTCCTTACAGCTTCCTTACAAAAGTTGGGCAGGTTTTATATCGAAATTCTACGCGTAATGGTCATAACTGGAAGCAGTTTTCTCCATTTACTGTAATGGAGATGAGCTTCAACGCCGTGGGGGAGTTTAGTGTGACATCATCACGCCTCCCGTAATCACGCAGCACATAGAAAATCAGGAAGACCTCAAAAAGCGCTGAAGAAAACATATAATTGAGAAGGCAGCGAAACAATAAGAAGCGAGCGAGTGACATATACAACCATATTCATGAGTTCTGCTACTTCGGAAACAAAGCACGATGTAAACCTACACTTTAAATTAAGTTTATAGACAGGCTGCGCTGGCGTTTGTAATTTAGTGCCTGCCCATATAAGGCCGTCCGTCAGCGGCAATCAATAGCAAACTCCACTAAATATTCACGGGTTAAGGACTGTGCTTATGCAGAGGAAGATGAGATGGTCAGCGTGGTGTTTGGCACAAACTCAGCGAAACTGCGAGAGAAAGTTTTAAGTGCCAGGACTAAGGTAACATTAAATAAAGCTATGGACATAGCACGAGATGGCACCAGCACAGCTGGGAACCTTCGATGCAAGTACACCGAGTGGCTCACGTGAACTGGCGCGTGCACAGATAAAAGCAACAGTTCCAAAGGCTGAACAAAACCGAATTACACAATTGAAAAGGCAGCAAAAATATGAAGCGTCTGATAAGCATATTCATAAATGCAGCTACTGTGGAAACAAAGCACACGGTGGAAAAAGTCAATGTCCGCTAAAGGAAGACAGTGTAAAAAACCCGTGCATGCAGTGTGTCAGGTCTCAGATAAAGAAGAAGACGAGCTGTTTATTGATGCAGTAAGAAACGAATCGATGAATGAAACCTGTCATCTTTACAACGATTGACAAACACGGAATGTAACTTGAACACAACACATCCTACAAATACGAACCTGATTGAAAGAAATAATGATAATCAAATCCTTGATGACAGCAACACTCAGTAACACTCACAAAACAAATACTGTATATTGAAAGTCATGTTACGTTATTTTTAAAATGTTCCCTTTTCTTTTCTACCTTTTTAACACACTACTTCTCCGCTGCGTTTCGCGGGTATATATATATGTATATATATATATCCCGCTCTACATACTCGAATAATGGATACTTTATTCGCCATCAATGATTGTTTTGGTAAAGCCATACTCAGTGTATTCATTAGATGAGCGGTAAAAAGTAAGAGCGAGGGGGGATGACTCATTGAGGCATGCAGGCTGTAGTCTTGCGTCAACTCTATCTGAATTGCGCGATCACATTTGAAAAAATATATCTTTTCAAGTTCTATTTAGTCCATATGTGTCAAACTCAAGGGCAGGGCCACATCCGCCCGGCGTGTAATTATATCCGCCCGCAGATCATTTTATATACTGTATTATTGTTATTAAAGCCGGGTATATGAAGCGCTGGTAACACAATAAACTACAGATCCCATAATGCAGCGCTTCAGCTGCCTTGCCGAACACTTACCACGTTAATCAAGTCTACCTTTTGATGCTGCAAGTTATTGCGAAGCTAGAGTTATTGCGCACTGAGTTTGCACGGCGCTTTGGTGACTTTGAAGAACAAAAAAAGTCCGTCTACATGCGGCTCGAACCTTGTGCATGTTTGGTAGCACATATCTGTGTGAGAAGCTCTTCTCAGTGATAAAGACTAACAAAACAGCACACAGGAGTCGCCTCACTGATGAGCACCTGCAATCCATCCTGAGAATCTCCACAACACAGAACCTCACACCAAACAGAAACGAACTTGTGGCCAAAAAGATGCCAGGTGTCCAGCTCTAAAATGACATATGAGCAAAGACAACTGAATGATTTGATTTGTTATTGCACGTAAGAGCGGGAGTCAACCGTTTTAACAAACAGCGTATTGCACTGATACGAAATAGCTGTGTGTGTATATATGTATGTATATGTATATATATGCTTATATATATGTGTGTGTATGTATGTATATATATATATATGTATTTCTGTGTATATATGTGTGTGTATATATGTGTGTGTATATATATATATATATATATATATATATATATATATATATATATATATATATATATATATATATATATATATATATATACAACAACACTCAACACTCACAACAGTGACAAAACAATTACATTGACAATCAGGTTACGTTATTTTCAAAATGTTTCCTTTTCTTTTCATTGCTTCTTTAACACACTACTTCTCGCTGACTTGGTATTTTCTATACTATATAAAAGAAAAGGCAACTTTCCTTTCTTTACACCTTTTTCCTTTTATCCCAAACCAAAGCCTTTCTCTCTTAACACTGCAGAGGACACAAAACTAATTTTCTTTAAATGCCGGTAAGGCACATTACCAGAGGCACAAATTTGAATGTTCACATAGAAAATGTAATTTCAATGTACCTGTACTTCTTAAAACGTTAATGTTTTACTGTTTAATAACTTATAGACTATAATTTATTATTTTTCCCTTGCACTCAGTGACCAAACCTATACACACACATATAGACACATACAAACATACACACAAGTATATGTATGTGTATATATACACACACACACACACACACACACACACACACATACATACATACATACACACATGTATATAATTTGTGTGTGTGTATGTATGTATGTGTGTGTATATATGATGTAGATAGGTATGTATGTGCGAGTGTGTGTATATGTAGATATGTATATACGTAGATATGTAGATATGAAGATATATATATATATATGTATATATGTATATATATATATATATGTATATATATATATATATATATACTGTATATATATATATATATATATATATATATATATATATATGTATGTGTGTGTGTGTGTGTGTATATATATATGACAGCAGCAATCCAAGCTGTGAGAAAACAGTAAAAAGGAGGCGTGTCAGGCGTCGTGGTCCATTTTCTGATGCAGCTACGAAAACAACCGTGGCGCTGCCGCCAAATACACAAAACAATTACTTTGACAATCATGTTACATTATTTTTAAAATGTTTCCTTTTCTTTCTCTTTCCTTCTTTAACACACTACTTCTCGCTGCCAAGCGGGTATATATATATATAGATAGATAGAAATATATATATAGATAGATATGAGAACAACACTCATATGAATGACAAAACAATTACATTAACAACCATGTTACGTTAGTTTTAAAATTTTTCCTTTTCTTTTTCGTACCTTCTTTAACACACTACTTCTCCGCTGCGAAGCGCGGGTATTCTGCTATATATATATAGATAGATAGAGATATATATAGATAGATAGAGATATAGATAGATAGATAGAGATATATATACAGTACATAAACAGATAGAGGTATATATATATAGATAGATAGAGATATATATATAGATAGATAGATATATATATATATATATAGATAGATATGAGAACAACATAGATAGATAGATAGATAGATAGATAGATAGATAGATAGATAGATAGATAGATAGATATGAGAACAACACTCATATCAATGACAAAACAATTACATTAACAATCATGTTATGTTATTTTTGAAATTTTTCCTTTTCTTTTTAGTACCTTCTTTAACACACTACTTCTCCGCTGCGAAGCGCTTGGTATTCTGCTAGTATATATATATATATATATATATAGATATGAGAACAATACTCATATCAATGACAAAACAATTACATTAACAACCATGTTACGTTATTTTTAAAATTTTTCCTTTTCTTTTGGTACCTTCTTTAACACACTACTTCTCCTCTGCGCTGGTATTCTCTAGTATATATATATATATATATATACATATATGTCCAGAATGATGTTAATTTATGAGATATATATATATATATATATATATATATACATACATACTGTATATATACTGTATATATATCTATACTAATAAAAGGCAAAGCTCTCACTCACTCACTCATCACTAATTCTCCAACTTCCCGTGTAGGTAGAAGGCTGAAATTTGGCAGGCTCATTCCTTACAGCATACTTACAAAAGTTAAGCTGGTTTCATTTCGAAATTCTACGAGTAACGGTCATAATGGTCAACAAAGTCCGCCATGTTGAACTTTCTTATTTAAGGCCCCATCTTCACGAAATTTGGTAGGCGGCTTCCCTGCGCTAACCGAAGCCAATGTACGTACTTATTTCGGTGGTATGACGCCACTGTCAGCTGCCATATTGAACTTTCCAACGTCACTAATTCTCCAACTTCCCGTGTAGGTAGAAGGCTGAAATTTGGCAGGCTCATTCCTTACAGCTTACTTACAAAAGTTAAGCAGGTTTCATTTCAAAATTCTACGCGTAACGGTCATAACTGTTGACAACGTTTGCCATATTGAACTTTCTTATTTATGGCCCCATCTTCACGAAATTTGGTAGGTGGCTTCCCTGCGCTAACCAAAACCGATGTACGTACTTATTTCAGTGGTATGATGCCACTGTCAGCCGCCATATTAAACTTTCCAACTTCCTGTGTAGGTAGAAGGCTGAAATTTGGTACTTATTTTGGTGGTATGATGCCACTGTCGGCCGACTTATTGAACTTTCCAATGTCACTAATTACTTATGGGCCCATCTTCAAGAAATTTGGTATGCGGGTTCGCAACATTAACTGAATCCTACTTACGTACATATATACATCCATAGCCTGCAGCTCGGTCACCGTGTGAGGCGGCGTTGGGTCCCCCATACCAACGCCTCCCACGTTGTTGGCTGCCTGCCTATATAAGGCCGTCTGTCGCTCCAGTCTCTACATTCCCTTCCTTGCTTCGCCACGGGATTCACGTCTCCCTGCTGATAACTACAGCCTTTTTATTTAATCCACGGCTTCTCCACTGTTTTATTGTTCGTTTATTATGATTATAGTTATTGTTTAGGTATTTTAGACTTACTTTACATTGTTCAGGTACCCATTTCCTTTATCATTCCAACCGTACCCCCATTAACATGTCTATCGAGGTGATCGCCATTGATCAAAGAACTGTCACTTACCAAGTGGTTTCCATGCCCGGAATTGGCACCTACCTTTTCCATTCTCTGTGTTACATATTGCACGGCCATATCAGGCTCACTCTTGATATCCGGAGGAACATTGTGTCTTATGTATTGAACGACTGGGACAGGTTCAAGGTTTGGACTGATGACGGTACAGGAGATAATTATACTACACAGGAGCACTAGAAGAGTGAAATGCTTAAGCCCTTGACCTATGGTTCTGCATGCCAGTTCATAGCTGCCGCTGAATTGTTCGGTTGTCGCTTTCAAGTGTACCGAAATGGCCAAATATTTTACACCTTTCGACAACTGCCAGTGCCTCTTAAACATCTTAGACTCACAGGTGACGATTTCAGAAGTGGACACTTTGATGTTTATGAATGTTTAAACTCTCAAAAGCTGGATGTGAAGTTATCGATGAAATCGGTTGTATGCTTACAATGTTTGACAGATGCCGAATGTCACTTCAACACAAGTCCTGCAAATACTGTCGTCATTGAAACAAACCATGAAACTCAAACCGATTATTACAGCAGCAATCCAAGCTGTGAGATTTGAAACAAGATTACTGTTCACATGGCCAACTGTACGTTGCATGCTCAAGAGTAAGCTCAGCGCACAGCTTGGTCATATTACAACCGGAATATGCTTTTACTGGACTGACTGAATTAAAAAGCAAAACCTTTAACTTTCTTTCTTCAAACTTAATTTATTTTTTACATCGGTGGATCCAGAAAGAAATCTATTTAAAAGCAATGTTTCTAAAATCTGAAAAGGATCCCCTCCCCCACCTTGGAACAAATTAAGTATGGTTATATGAAATACTAAATGAAAAGTTGGGATATTAAGGATAGATTTATATATATTCATCACTTATTTGTGCACATTGTTCTGTTAAACTGAATTTACTTTTTTATTTTGCTACGGTGTTCTTACATGCCTTGTAGCGTTCAAAACTGGCCTCTGTATTGCACAGTAATGCATAATAAAAAGGCAGAGGACTGGCAGATGGTATCTTTAACTTCAGTAATGATTTAACTAGTGCATACGTAACAATCCTCCACTGTGAGGAAAGCAAGTTGAGATTTTCTAACCTTTCCTTGCATCACTTTCTTACCAGTCCATCAAAATATTTTCCTGTAAATGAACATGCTGAAAAGAAACCCTTTGCCCTCATGGCCAAAAAAAGCATAAAGGAAGTCTTGAAATTTATGTTTGCCTTTTGAGCAACATTTGGAATCCATAAAAATTTCTTTGTTGAAAAGTAGGGGCAATCACTCTGCCTATTAACTGAATTGACCCTGAACAATCTTAAGGTTAAGCACTTTCAGGTTGTAAAGATTTGCTTGTAGCACAATGATTACCACTTCACCTTTAACCTAATCTTTGTCTTCTAATGTATGATCACAATTTAAGAACAGCAAGCCTGCACTAACACAACTCTTGCAATGCGCCCTTCTTTTCTATAGAATAATTTGTTAAGTGCTGCAAATCATTCTTTTACAAGGCCGATAATATAAACTGAATATTTGTAGTTATAAATCAAAACCATGTTGTATCACTGTTTTGCAATTTTCAGATCTGTTTGTGTGTCATATTATATAACCCACAGGCATAAGTGAAAAAGAAAGCTTTGAAAAGTACCATGACTCAGATTAGGAAATGCTTATTTTGTTTTTACATTCTCTTACCTTATAATAGAGAAAATGAACTTCTCTAGTCTTGCCCTACCTTTTCTCATATCTTCTTTTTCAAATCATAAAAAATGAGCATATGTTTATTCTACATAAATAAATACTGTATGCCATATAGTAGTATATATATATATATATATATATTATATATATATATATATATATATATATACACAGTGTATATTGCCAAAAAATGCAAAGAGTATGCAACACGCATTTCTCCCTAAGTCTCTCAATAACCCTCTCGGGGATCGAACCTCAGACGTCAGCGGCGAAGCCTCTTTACGTTGCGCCACTGCGTTTATTTGACAGCATGTAGATCGGGGTAATTACATTCATGGCATTCGTAGTCTGAATCACAATCTGACTGTATGGGTGGTTACCTACCAGGTAACGCTTGTGGTTCGATCCCTGTGAGGGTTTGCAGTGAGTGTGTACGCCTGATGAGCCCAGAATTAGGGTGAAACACGTGTCACGTACTCTTTGAATTATTTAGCAGTAAAACTATGCAACATTCTATGATGTGCATCTCGCAACTGAAGAGGGCACCATGGCGGATGTTTGCCGACTTACACCAACCACAAACGACTACGAATGCCATGAATAAATATATATATATATATATATATATATATATATATATATATATATATATATACACATATATACATATACACATATATATAAACACATATACACATATATACATACATATACATATATATTGTCAAGGATGCCAGGGGCGATGACCCGGCCGGGACACTTTCAGGGACCGGAAGTGGACGTGCGGCCATCTGGGACCACGTGGGGGGCCGCCATCCTGGTTGCTTTGGGGGCCATGGGTAGAGGGCTTAGAGGGACATGTGGAGTTATGTACTTAACAAAAAAAGGTAAAATAACTGAAAACATGTTTTATATTCTAGTTTCTTCAAAATAGCCACCCTTTGCTCTGATTACTGCTTTGCACACTCTTGGCATTCTCTCGATGAGCTTCAACAGGTAGTCACCTGAAATGGTTATATATATATATACACACATATATATATACACATATATACATACATATATATATATATATATACATATATATATATATATATACATATATATATATATATATACATATATATATATATATATACATATATATATATATATATATATATATATATATATATATATATATATACATATATACATATACATATACACATATACATATCTGGTGTAGTCGGCAGGATGCTCCGTCTGGTGCAAGACGGGGAACTGATGTATTTAATCTTGTTGTGGGCGGCCCGGCGCGAGGATCCCACCCACGTGCGCTGGGCGGCGTGCACACTGCCCCGCGGGGTAAAAGTACCCCACGGACCGCCAGGGGTCCGCAGGAGAGCCATTTTCCCCTGTTGCGGGCTGGCAGCATGCAAGGCATGAGTGCAGCGGTCTCCAAGGAACGTGCCGTTGCTGGAGGAGCCCGGGATGACTTTGCGTCCAGAGAGGCCACGTCGAGGACGTATCGGCAGCCGGCCCTTGGGGGCTAGGCGTGTTTTCTCTTTTCCAGGCAGGGACTTCCCGGATCAGCGTCAGTGGCGGGCGCATGCCGGTCTCGCGGGGCTTCGACAGCGGTGGCAGCTGTAGGAGCTGCAGAGAAGGAGACGCTGCAGCTCGAGAGGTGCTGGCAACAGCAAGGCTGCCGGCAAGCACATCGCCGCAACAAGAGGGTAGCCAAAATGGCCGCGGGCCAGAAGTCCCTCCCCCTGACAGGCACGCGATTGGATGGTGTGTCTTGCATGCCCGCCAATGACTGTATAGAGGCGGGACCAAGGAATGTCCATCACGTGCAGGGGGGAGACCCGATTGGGCCGGAGGAAGAGGCCCACAGGAAGTTGCCGGTGTCCGGGGCAGACGGACAGGTAGGCTCTGCGTCGGTTAAATTCCTGTCTTTGCCGGCTGCTCTGTCGGAGCTGGAGGCATGCCTTCAGCCCGCGGAGCAGCTTTTGTTGCAGGTGCTACGTGCCCTCCAGGCGGATTTGCGGTTCCTGGAGATGAAGGCGGTCGCGTCTATTGAAGAGCTTTTGAACGCGATTAAACGGCGTGACGCTGGATTCTTCAGTCGGAGGTACAGCCGTCCCCGTACAGCATGACGGAGGGTCTGCTGAAAACGGCTGTGAAGCTAATGAGCAGTTTCAAGTAAGCAGCCCTCCAACAGTGGATGCGGCGCAGAGGGCTGCGCGCGTGGTGAGGGGAGAGACAGCGAGGGGGCTGGCAGGACACGGGCTGTTGAGTGCCCCAGGTCCTAGTGCCCTCCACCCCAAGTCGGCGGCAGTCTCGCGCCGCTCTACAGGGACGCAGACGGGAAGGAGTCTCTTTCTTTCCCATAAGGAGACTCAGACCGTCAGGCCGTCCCAGAGCGACAGAAGGAATTGGAGGCTGAGTGCCGGTTCCTCCGATATGATGGGACGTGGTGCTGGGTGCACACGTCCGGGTGCTGGCCACCTCTGCGGGGTTAGAGGGAACCCTTGAGGTCACCAGCGAGGAAAGGAGTGCAGGCGGTTCCATCTATTCCAGTGACAGAAGGGACACGGAACCCGCAGAGAGGGTGCCGAACAGGCAAGAGCCAGGGTGCTGGATGGAGGGGGCAACGCTGCCAGTGCGTGGCACGAAGGGATGCCAGGGAAGGGTGTCCAGGCAGCGGTTCTGCCCCTTTCTTTCTGTCTCTTGCAGGACCGGACCCCGGACTAGCAGTAGGACCCACTTCGTTGGGAACCTGCCCTCAGGAGATGGGCCGTCTGCGGGAAGGACTCTCCACTGGCGAGGGGGTGCCGCCAAAGGGGCGCGGAAACCTCGGAGGGTGCCGAACGAGTGGGCACCGGGGTGCCGGTAACAGGGGGGCGTGCAACCTGTGCAAGGCACAGGAGGACACCAACTGGTGGTGTACAGGTGGCGTCTCCGCCCCTATCCCTATTGGGAGAACAGGGTCGGACCTCGGCGACCCAGGAGTAGGACCCACTTCGGGGGTATGCTGCCCTCGTGGGACATGCCGCTCCTCCTGAGTGGTCTTCGCTGGCTGTGGGGCAGTGTCAAGGATGCCGGGGTGATGACCCGGCCGGGACGCCTTCAGGGTGCACGTAAAACCTTTGTAAATATTGTAAATAATAAACGTGTGGTGGTGATCAACAACATGTCCGCCTGTCTGTGTCCGGGCCGGGTCCACAATATACATACATATATACATACAGTACAGGCCAAAAGTTTGGACATACCTCCTTATTCAATGTGTTTTCTTTATTTTCATGACCATTTACATTGGTAGATTCTCACTGAAGGCATCAAAAATATGAATGAACACATGTGGAGTTATGTACTTAACAAAAAAAGGTAAAATAACTGAAAACATGTTTTATATTCTAGTTTCTTCAAAATAGCCACCCTTTGCTCTGATTACTGCTTTGCACACTCTTGGCATTCTCTCGATGAGCTTCAACAGGTAGTCAGTCACCTTAAATGGTTTTCACTTCACAGGTGTGCCTTATCAGGGTTATTTAGTGGAATTTCTTGCTTTATCAATGGGGTTGGGACCAGCAGTTGTGTTGTGCAGAAGTCAGGTTAGTTGGACAATCATTTATTTTTCAACAGGACAATGACCCCAAACACACCTCCAGGCTGTGTAAGGGCTATTTGACCAAGAATGAGAGTGATAGAGTGCTGTAAAAGGTCATGAAAATAAAGAAAACACATTGAATGAGGAGGTGTGTCCAAACTTTTGGCCCGTACTCTGTGTGTGTATGTATGTATGTATGTATGTATGTATGTATGTATGTATGTATGTATGTATGTGTGTGTGTGTGTGTGTGTGTGTGTATATATATACACATACATATACTTGTGTGTATGTTTGTATGTGTCTATATGTGTGTGTATAGGTTTGGTCACTGAGTGCAAGGGAAAAATAATAAATTATAGTCTATAAGTTATTAAACAGTAAAACATTAACGTTTTAAGAAGTACAGGTACATTGAAATTACATTTTCTATGTGAACGTTCAAATTTGTGCTTCTGGTAATGTGCCTTACCGGCATTTAAAGAAAATTAGTTTTGTGTCCTCTGCAGTGTTAAGAGAGAAAGGCTTTGGTTTGGGATAAAAGGTGTAAAGAAAGGAAAGTTGCCTTTTCTTTTATATAGTATAGAGATGTGTTCGATGGCGTTATGATGCGCTTTTGGGGACAGTCGCGGTGGGTCTTGTGTAGACTGGTGAGACGTCCCGCCATTAATCGGCTGTGATGGCATTGTCAGTCCTGCACTCGTGTGCGTGTCTTCATAATTCGAGGTGAGGACCTGATAATTGTATACGTGCAAAAGAAAGTGTGAATCGCCTTAATATTATTTTGCCGTGGTGTAGAAAAGGGGTCCCGTGTTTGCACTTGTCTGGGCTATAGCGCAGGGGGAGGATGAAAAAATTAAAAGTGCTCACTTTGACTTAAGGCAGAAGCGCAGTCAGCGTCTCAAAGGCGGCACAGCTATGCTGCGCTGGCTGCTCGACTTTGCTGGGCAGGAGACCCCAGTTTGCAGACATGTTCATGATATCAAAAGTCTCAGCGCTCTTTGGAGGTCATTCATATATATATATATATATATATATATATAGCAAAATACCCGCGCCTCGCTTGCGGAGAAGTAGTGTGTTAAAGAAGTAATGAAAAGAAAAGGAAACATTTTAATAATAACGTAACATGATTGACATTGTCATGAGTGTTGCTGTCATATATATGCCTGCCTAAATAAGTCACCCTCGCTTTGCTCTTACTTTTTTACCATTCATTTAATCATGGCTAGTGGCGGAAAAATTATAAAATGGAAGGAGGATGGCTTTACCAAAACAATTATTGATGGCGAATCGATTATTCATAAAGCTTGAATTGGTGATCTGTTTTTCTGTGTTAACCTCATATTTTTTCATACTTCTTCTCAAACTAAGGTGGTGCGAGGGTAAAATGAATCGTGATGCGCTGATCAATGTAATCCGTGTACCAGGAAATCATGCATTGACAAAAGCTCCCTTTGCTTGTAATGCAAAGTGTGATTAAATGCATTATTTTTTAACACGTTATGGAGCACATGCATCGAAGCTTCTCGGCTGTGCTTGTGCTAAGAAAAGGAAAGATTTTAAAAATAACGTAACACGATTGTCAATGTGACCTTTTGTAAGTAGTGCCTGAAGGATTCAGTGTGTAGACTATTTGGTGGCAGTCTGACGAAGTTGCTTCGGAAGACAGCGTTAGCCACGGAGCTCAGCTCAGAGCAAAATGAGGTGGGAGGGGAGATGATGACGTGACTCCCCCACCCGCCTTAACTGTCAATCCCCCACAAACACAGTCTCTCGGAATTTGCATAAGCACACCCCTTCACCTACAATTTTAACTTGGTTACAAAGTGATCAAAACTCTCGTTTATATCCTGCGTCCTCTCATTAAACTTGTATCCCGCATTACCTGTGGGTATGTGAAACGCCAGCGGTAGCCTGTCTATGAACTTAATTTAAAGTTTAGGTTTACACCTTGCTTTCTTTCCGAGCTGGCAACACTCATGAATATGGTAGTATATGTCACTCGCTCACTTCTTATTGTTTCGCTGCCTTCTCAATTATAAAATGCATGTTTTCTTAAGCGCTTTTTGGAGGTCTTCCTGGTTTTCTACCCACTGCGTTTACAGTCAGTTCATATACATATATATACATATATATATACATATACATATACATATATATATATACATACATATATATATATATACATACATATATATATATACATACATACATATATATATACATACACATATATACATATATATATATACATACATATATATATATATATACATACATATATACATATATATATATACATACATACATACATATATATAACATATATATATATATATACATACATATATATAACATATATATACATATTGTCACAAGAACGAGACATGGACAGATAAAGGGTTGGGGCAGCCACCCGTATAATGTGGTATCCTGGCTGCAAAAGGTCGTTTTTATCAAATAATCAGCACTGAAGTGCATTCAACTGAGTCCAGAACAAGACAGAGGAAACAAAGGAAAAGGGGCAGGTATTAAAGGAGGAGACAGGAAGTGAGGTCATATGGATCCGGCACGAGGTCTTCCCCCATTGGTTCATAGCCGGACGTGACATCAGAGGGACTGGAGCTGGTGTGGCCAACTTCCATTGGCTCAGTCCCAGAAGTGATGTCAGGAGAGCCAGGTGAAATCCTCCGGGATGGTCTACAGGCAAGGGAGAAAAAGAGTCAGTGCACTCTGCCACACCCTGGCATGCCTCCGAACTGCCTTCACTCAAGCCCTTTAGCTGCCTCCCATACGCACGTGTGACAATATATAACATATATATATACACACATACATATACACACATACATATATATATATATATATATATATATATATATATATATACATATGTATACACATATATATATATATATATATACTCATATATATATACAACCCCAATTCTAATGAAGTTGGAACGTTGTCCATCCATCCATCCATCCATTCTCTTCCGCTTATCCGAGGTCGGGTCGCGGGGGTAGCAGCTTAAGCAGAGAGGCCCAGATTTCCCTCTCCCCGGCCACTTCTTCCAGCTCTTCCGGGAGAATCCCAAAGGCGTTCCCAGGCCAGCCGGAGACATAGTCCCTCCAGCGTGTCCTGGGTCTTCCCGGGCCTCCTCCCGGTTGGGCGTGCCCGGAACACCTCACCAGGGAGGCGTCCAGGAGGCATCCTGATCAGATGCCCGAGCCACCTCATCTGACTCCTCTCGATGCGGAGGAGCAGCAGCTCTACTCTGAGCCCCTCCCGGATGACTGAGCTTCTTACCCTATCTTTAAGTGAAAGCCCAGACACCCTGCGGAGGAAACTCATTTCAGCCGCTTGTATTCGCGATCTTGTTCTTTCGGTCACTACCCATAGCTCATGACCATAGGTGAGGGTAGGAGCATAGATCGACTGGTAAATTGAGAGCTTTGCCTTACGGCTCAGCTCCTTTTTCACCACGACAGACCGATGCAGAGCCCGCATCACTGCAGATGCTGCACTGATCCGCCTGTCGATCTCACGCTCCATTCTTCCCTCACTCGTGAACAAGACCCCGAGATACTTGAACTCCTCCACTTGGGGCAGGATCTCTCCTCCAACCCTGAGAGGGCACTCCACCCTTTTCCGGCTGAGGACCATGCTCTCGGACTTGGAGGTGCTGAGTCTCATCCCAGCCGCTTCACACTCAGCTGCGAACCGATCCAGAGAGAGCTGAAGATCACGGCCTGATGAAGCAAACAGGACAACATCATCTGCAAAAGCAGTGACCCAATCCTGAGTCCACCAAACCGGACCCTTCAACACCCTGGCTGCGCCTAGAAATTCTGTCCATAAAAGTTATGAACAGAATCGGTGACAAAGGGCAGCCCTGGCGGAGTCCAACTCTCACTGGAAATGGGCTCGACTTACTGCCAGCAATGCGGACCAAGCTCTGACACCGGTTGTACAGGGATCGAACAGCTCTTATCAGGGGGTCAGGTACCCCATACTCCTGGAGCACCCCCCACAGGATTCCCTGAGGGACACAGTCAAACGCCTTTTCCAAGTCCACAAAACACATGTAGACTGGTTGGGAAAACTCCCATGCACCCTCCAGGACTCTGCTAAGGGTGAAGAGCTGGTCCACTGTTCCGCGACCAGGACGAAAACCACACTGTTCCTCCTGAATCCGAGGTTCGACTATCCGACGGACCCTCCTCTCCAGAACCCCCGAATAGACTTTTCCAGGGAGGCTGAGGAGTGTGATCCCTCTATAGTTGGAACACACCCTCCGGTCCCATTTTTTAAAGAGGGGGACCACCACCCCGGTCTGCCAATCCAGAGGCACTGTCCCCGATGTCCATGCGATGTTGCAGAGACGTGTCAACCAAGACAGTCCTACAACATCTAGAGCCTTAAGGAACTCTGGGCGTACTCCTCCTCCTTGAACCGTCACCTTATCGTGGTGGAGGGGTTTGCGTGTCCCAATGATCCTAGGAGCTATGTTGTCCGGGGCTTTATGCCCCTGGTAGGGCCACCCAAGGCAAACTGGTCCTAGGTGAGGGGTGAGGGATGAGACAAAGAGCGGTTCAACAAACCTCCAATGATGAGTGAAACCTTTGGACGACGTTTTCCCTTGCCCGGACGCGGGTCACCGGGGCCCCCCTCTGGAGCCAGGCCTGGAGGTGGGGCTCGATGGCGAGCGCCTGGTGGCCGGGCCTGCACCCATGGGGCTCGGCGGGCACAGCCCGAAGAGGTAACGTGGGTCCTCCTCCCCATGGGCTCACCACCTATGGGAGGGGCCAAGGAGGTTGGGTGCAGTGTGAGTTGGGTGGTGGCCGAATCCTCGGCTACAGAAACTGGCTCTTGGGACGTGGAATGTCACCTCTGAAGGGGAAGGAGCCTGAGCTAGTGCGCGAGGTTGAGAGGTTCCGGCTAGATATAGTCGGACTCACCTCGACGCACAGCTTGGACTCTGGAACCAATCTGTTATTGGACTTCTGTGCTCGTCATGGATTGTCCATAACGAACACCATGTTCAAGCATAAGGGTGTTCATATGTGCACTTGGCACCAGGACACCCTAGGCCTCAGGTCGATGATCGACTTTGTGGTCGTGTCGTCGGACTTGCGACCATATGTCTTGGACACTCGGGTGAAGAGAGGGGCGGAGCTGTCAACTGATCACCACCTGGTGGTGAGTTGGCTTCGATGGTGGGAGAAGATGCCGGTCAGACCTGGTAGGCCCAAACGTGTTGTGAGGGTCTGCTGGGAACGGCTGGCAGAGTCCCCTGTCAGAAGTAGCTTCAACTCCCACCTCCGGCAGAACTTCAACCACGTCCTGAAGGAGGTGGGGGACATTGAGTCCGAATGGGCCATGTTCCGTGCCTCTATTGTTGAGGCGGCTGACCGGAGCTGTGGCCGCAAGGTGGTCGGTGCCTGTCGTGGCGGCAATCCCGAACCCGTTGGTGGACACCAGCGGTGAGGGATGCCGTCAAGCTGAAGAAGGAGTCCTATAGGACTTTTTTGTCCTGTGAGTCTCTGGAGGCAGCTGATAGGTACCGGCAGGCCAAGCGGAATGCGGCTTCGGTTGTTGCTGAGGCAAAAACTCGGGCATGGGAGGAGTTTGGAGAGGCCATGGAGAACGACTTTCGGACGGCTGCGAGGAGATTCTGGTCCACCGTCCGGCGTCTCAGGAGGGGGAAGCAGTGCAGTGTCAACACCGTATATGGTGGGATGGTGCGCTGCTGACCTCGACTTCGGACGTTAGGGTCGGTGGGAGGAGTATTTCGAAGACCTCCTCAATCCCACTAACATGCCTTCCAATGAGGAAGCAGAGCCTGGGGACTCTGAGGTGGGCTCTCCCATCTCTGGGACTGAAGTCACTGAGGTGGTCAAAAAACTCCTTGGTGGCAGGGCCCCCGGGGTGGATGAGATACGCCCGGAGTTCCTTAAGTTGGAACGTTGTGTAAAATGTAAATAAAAACAGAATACAATGATTTGCAAATCCTTTTCAACCTACAGTATATTCAATTGAATACACTACAAAGACAAGATATTGAATGTTCAAACTGATAAACTTTATTGTTGTTTTGTAAATCTTCACTCATTTTGAATTCGATGCCGGCAACATGTTCCAAAAAAGCTGAGACAGGGGCATGTTTACCACTGTGTTATATCACCTTTCCTTTTAACAACACTCAATAAGTGTTTGGGAACTGAGGACACTAATTGTTGAAGCTGTGTAGGTGGAATTCTTTCCCATTCTTGCTTGATGTACAATTTCAGTTGCTCAACAGTCCAGGGTCTCCGTTGTCGTATTTTACACTTAATAATGCGCCACACATTTTCAAAGGGAGACAGGTCTGGACTGCAGGCAGGCCAGTCTAGTACCCACACTCTGTTACTACGAAGCCACACTGTTGTAAAACATGCAGAATGTGGCTTCGCATTATCCTGCTGAAATAAGCAGGGACTTCCCTGAAAAAGACGTTGCTTAGATGGCAGCATATGTTGCTCCAAAACCTGTATGTACCTTTCAGCATTAATGGTCACAGATGTGCAAGTTATATATATATATATATATATATATATATATATATATATATATATATATATATATATATACATACATATATATATATATACACATATATATATGCATATATATACACACAGGAGGCACGGTGGCTCAGTGGTAGCGCTGCTGCCTCGCAGTTAGGAGACCTGGGTTTGCTTCCCGGGTCCTCCCTGCGTGGAGTTTGCATGTTCTCCCCGTGTCTATGTGGGTTTCCTCTGGGCACTCCGGTTTCCTCCCACAGTCCAATGACATGCAGGTTAGGTAAATATCAAGCCATTCTAGAAACACAGTGCACAGTATTCTTTGTCCAGAGTGGCTTTCTTTAGGAAAATAATAACAATAATAAAAAAAAAACACATCTACTGCTCCCCCAAAACAGCCTTCTTCAAATGAAGGAGACACAGGGTTTAAATAGCCACCCTCTGTAACCTATAAGATTAATCAAGTAAAATTTTAAAACCTAAATTAAATTAACTTACATCCATAATTGAAGACAAACAAAAAATGAACAATACACATTATAATTAACAACACATATCTTAAAATGCATATGCAAAGATTCAAACGGCATAACTTATGATCCTCCAGTATAACTCAAAATCCCCTAGGAATTTTTTAGCATTCGATTCAACCACAAGCCTATGAAACCAAGGAACTGAAATGGTTTGCAAAAAAATTAACAAAACATACACCATATCATTAATATAACCCATGTTTAGTTTGATTGTTTTCCAAAAGAAACGTGAACACCCAAATTTATTTGATTTAAACACTTTTTTGTTGAAGAAAAAAAAAAGTATAATTAACAGTTTAAAAAACCTTAATAGTTCTCATTTGTGTGGAGACAAAGGCCTGAGTAATATGCAGAATGATATTTAATTGGCTGTGGTAGATTATGAATGAATACTGGGGGAGAAAAAGTAAAATAACAAATGACATTAATAATGTCTCCAATCTTGTAATAAATATGATGATGAGTAAGGCGAAGATTTATGAAATGATTAGCAACAATTTTGAAAGTTTGGGGAACACCAAATAAAACAATGAACGATTTGTACTGGAAAGTTCTGCTTTCAGTAGAATTCTTTATTTAACTGGACAACTTATTTCTCTGTGTCTGGTTCTCAAATCATGTTGTAGCTAGTGAGTATTTGCACGCCTGTTTGGCTTCAGTTGGTTAAAACAAAAACACACATAAGAAACAAAGTCTTCTCAGTGCAAACAAGATTATTTTTCTGTAGAGGGGAGGTTAACCGCTGTGTTAAACCACTTGCATGGCTCAAGTTACAATATGTAATGTTTAAGAAAAATCAGCAGAAACAGAAGAAAATCATTTGCACTTGGCAAATCTACTGACTAGAAAAGCCAAAAAATGTCTAACATGGACAAGCATTGAGTTAAGAACAGAAATGGTAGAAGGGGCAGAAACACTTTTCATTCATCACAGATAGAAAGAAGAAATCATAAAATAAGTGGTTGGCAAAAAGAAAATCTGAACAAAATCATGATATAAGATACAGACAAGAAAACTGGTATAGAGAAAAAAGTTTAAATTCCATCAAATATAGTTCATTAAAGGAGAAACCTACTGGGTCAAGGCTCAGACTAAATAGTGATCGGTGTAGTACTCTGATAGTGTATCTAAAAAAATGATTGCAAAATACAGACTTTAAGAGTACAGTAATGTGTCTAGGCTAAGGAAAAGGATTAACTTCAATCATCTGGGTCCTCATGTATAATGCTATGTATAGAATTCACACTTAAACATGGCATATAGACAAAACTGGAAATGTGTGTACGCACAAAATAATTCCAGATGCATATAACTGTGCATATGCCAAGTCCCACGCATTTCCTCCCAATGAACATGAAATTTATTGCACACGTGCAGCCACACTCACACTCCTCCCAGAATTTTGCATATTTGAATACACAAATCAAAATAAATCCCCCCTTCTGTTCAGCGTTTGTTAAAAGACAATGGCAAAAAAAAAAAAGCGAATGCAAAGTAGAGGTGAGGAAAAAACATACTATTTGTTGGGTTAAGCAGTGGTATAAACAACAAAAGGAAGTTGTTGGAGTGAAACAGTGTGACAGAAACCCACAAAAAATTAAGTTCAGATAGGCTCAGTGCCAAAAAAAAAAAAAAGTCAGATATCACAGTCAATGTGAAAAGTGAGTTGCAGCCAAAAGTCTATTTATTCTGTTTCAGACAATATTACAAAAGCTGAGCCCCATGCCGAGGATGTGACAGTACCCAGCTTATCTTCGGGCGCAAACTGCAAACACACCTCAGCCTTAGAAACCACTGGGCAACCATCGGGCTGTGTGCCAACAGTTGCTGTTATGGAGTCACAAAATGCCATGTGGCCAATGATCTAAGGAATATAGATAGCAGCTGTACTATGTGATATTGGCCATAAACTAAATGCATTGGTTAAAAAATAAATGCTGCATCTGGTTATTATAGTTTTGCCTTTTAATATTAGTTTTTGTTTTTATATTTTTTCTATCCTCAGTTTAGTTTTCCTTCATCGTGTATTTTTAGTATTTAGTTTTAATTTCACAAAAACATTTCTATTTATTTTTATATCTATTAGTTTCAGTTTTAGTAATTATGGCATGGATGTTCTACGGAGTTTAGTTTTGTGTCACAATTAGACAGAACTGTATACTTAACAGATTTGGATATGAGTTTAATGTTAATGGAAGCTTACTACACTATATGGTTTACTATCTGGTTTTGTTTTTGTCTGATAAAAACAAGCATATTCAAAACCAGATACTGAATATGAACCATTTTATACAATTTTATAATTTGTAAAATATTTTCTATGTTATTTGTTCTGAACAAATCTATTTTGACTGTTGGCACTTTTAATATTTTCCTTTTATTGCCCAGAATAGTCCATTTTGTAATGAAATTTAGATGAATTTTAAGGTTTGATGGTTTTTTACTCAAAATGTCTACAACACACAACATATCCTGTTCCAAGACAACGTACTTATAATGAATGCCTTCAATATTGCATTCAGAAGTCTCCCATACTGGGCTTTGTATTTTCTACCAGTCATATTGATCTCTGATGCCATCTCAGGCACATACAATTTATAGATGGAATTTTGCCACCTGCAGGCCGGAAAGGATATCAAAAATAAGTAAATAGATTCCACCGTGTTCTGACAGGTGTGATCATGAAAATCATGGGGGCTTAGGAAGAACAGGACTCTTAGACTAGGGTCAGTGTGAAGGTTAGGGGTGGTGAGGCTTGAATAGTCAATGTATAAGAATGGTAAACCCTTAATGAGCAGAGTAACAGCAGGTAATAGGGGTAAGGACAGGCACAAAATGAAAGAGACACCATCTGAGCTTAAGAACAATATATGCATTATCTAAACCTGTTTATCCAGAGTAGGGTCGCAGGAAACCTGGAGCCTACCCCAGCAGGTTGGGTTGCAAGGCAAGAAAAATACTTGGTATGCATAATGTATGATATGGATGATGTTAAGAACAAAAAGAATATGATATTTCAGCAATCTATTTTGAGAAACAGAGAAACATTGTAATAAAGGGGAGAAATATTTTAAAATATAATTCTACTGCTGGATTATTTTCACAATATCAGGTATTTTGAGCTGACAATATGAACTACTAAAAAGAAAGAATAAATATAGAATGAATGCAAAAACACATTAGTATGTTTAGTTTTTCATCACTTGGCAGATTCTCTTTGCCTACCTACCTGTAATTCAGTAGAGACAATACCAACTCAGGAATTTTACAAGGTTTGTATCACTTTGTTGTTAAACAACTTTTTAAAGTAAAAATGATTAGTCTGATCATTCAGCTGGTCAGAGTTAGGTTCATCATACTGCTTCTCTTCAGGTAGGCGTAAGTCATGATTTTGTGCCACATTCTGCAGCACTCTACATGATTGCACAATGTGACACAGTTTTTGTGCACTATAGAGCATCACATTAATAGAGTGGAAATATTTTCTATTTACATAAGCAAATTAATTTTCTGAAGGTGCCTTTATAGTGCAGCATCAGCACAGAGTACCACAACATATAGATTCTCTGCTCTTTACATGGCTCTTTGAGGTGACATATCTTTAAAAGGACTGCTTGCCTTTGCCACACTAGAAAGAAGTACCTGCAATTGTGCAGAGCTTCCGTTTTTATAAGCTCTACTGCTATAGATGATATAATGCCAGCTCATTCTTTTGATGATTCATCCTTGGCTGATGTAAATTGTCCAGCGTCGTTGCAATAGCAATGTGTGTGCAGTGGATCGCTCTGATTACATTTAGAAAAACGAACATTGCTATAAATTGTGCTTTATTAATGTTTGCCAGTTCAATCGCAGTTTAAGGAAATGTTATACAGTGATCCCTTGCTATATCGCGCTTCGACTTTTGCGGCTTCATTCCATCGCGGATTTTAAATGTAAGCATATCTAAATATATATCACGGATTTTTCACTGGTTCGCAGATTTCTGCGGACAATATGTCTTTTAATTTATGGTACATGCTTCCACAGTTTGTTTGCCCAGTTGATTTCATACAAGGGACGCTATTGGCGGATGGCTTAGAAGCTACCCAATCAGAACATGTTTTACATGTTAAATAAAACTCCTCAATGATATACGATGTGCTTCCCGCACGGTACTTGATTGTTTGCTTTTCTCTGTCTCTCTCACTCTCTCTGCCTGATGGAGGGGGTGGGAGCAGAGGGGCTGTTTGCACAGAGGCTGTTTGCCTAGAGGATACGGACGCTCCTCTACAAAATGCCGCTTTATCGCGGTGCTTCGGCATACTTAAAAGCACGTATTGATTTTTTGATTGTTTGCTTGACTCTCGCTCGCTCTCTCTTTCTAACATTCTCTGCCTCTGACATTTACTTCTTTGAAGAGGAAGATATGTTTGCATTCTTTTAATTGTGAGAAAGAAATGTCATCTCTGTCTTGTCATGGAGCACAGTTTAAACTTTTGACTAATGGGTGTTATTTCATGTCTAGGGGGCTCTAATAATGTTAACAGTGTGGAAGAGTTTATAAGGGCTTAAAATATATAAAAATAACCATACAAACATATGGTTTCTACTTCGCGGATTTTCATCTATTGCGGGGGGTTCTGGAACACAACCCCCGCGATCGAGGAGGGATTACTGTATATCTGGATGACAAGTATATAATACCATTCCAATACATCATTTTAAATATTAAGTTTGGGTGCTTTCATAAAGGACAACGAAAATGATTTCTCCTTTAAGATATCAGATATGAATTCATATTTAATTTCTTTCTTTGGTTATATTTCTTAATAAATCTTTGAAAATATTTTAGTTGGTATTTAATATATGAAGTTAGATAACTAAATTAAATAATCCTACCATGCAGCTTAATGATATTAAAGAACAGCTTTATTTTACAGATTAATAAAATAAGAAAGTGTTTGCTTATGAGGCCTTGTAAAGTGGTACTACCATAAATCCCCTCCTGCTAGCTGAGCAAATAGATTTAGACTCCAATCAATTCTGAGCTAGAGATCAGCTCAATAAACCTTCGGAACTTCTTCCTATCCAGTTAATGACCTTTTGTTTAGTCCTGCCATGTATGGCATGAAATCTTTTTTTAATAGAAGGTTCTGAATCACATAGAATTTTAAGCATTAAACCTTATCATAACAAAAAGCATCTGCACAGCAGGTAAACCCTGTATAAAAGATATATAGGCAGTTTTGAGTGAAGAAAAGCAGGCTGCTGACATGGTTTATGATGACACTGATTGAGCTTACATTTAATCCTATGGATCTGGTCGCTTCTATAGAGATGTGGAAAAGCTACAAGGGAGGTACAAACTATGAATCCTGAGCAGATCCTCAAACTGTATGCATTTTCTTAAGAATATTAAATTTCAGATAACAAATAAGACTATGTAGTTGTGGGTTATAAGATAGGTTAATGTCCTATGTTTTGACAATTAAATTTTAAATCCATAATCATCTGAATTATATTTAGTGACTTTAGCAGTTTAAAAAATGATTGAGCAAAATGACCAATTATTATACCTGTGATGGATGGTGGTCAGAGAGAATGTGTTCCCACAACCATATAGTAAACTAATATAATGAATAGACAGTGGGTGACTATCTCCTGGAGCCATGTGTTCCACCAATACACTGGATGCAGCCTTCCCTCTAGTGAAACTCCCGTTTTGAAAACCTACTGGGCTACAAGACATTTATGGTCCTGATAGACACCCTGCTGGGGACTTTGAGTGTTGCTATCCAATGTACTGAATGAACACAGGGCCCAAGGAGACAGCATCCTATTTTCCACCCATTATATCGACCTCCCAATCAAGTAACCATCCAGCGAAACCATCCATCACAGGTTTGAAGCCTACCCATCAATACTGCCTATTAGATGCCATACTGGTAACTAAGAAGGGTCGGTTTTTAGGACATCAGATTTATGTCATGCACCTGAGGGTTATGTTACATAAATTATAAGGCAAGACTAACACGGAATAGTGAAGGGAAGATGTTTACCTGCTTCAGCTGTATTGTGCAAGTATTTAGATCTTACCTCAAGTTGACACTACTAACTTTTTTCCTGTGTTACAAAAGTTCATGACTTCTTATCTCCTACAGTAAATTTTCCACTTTGGCCACTCTATGGTTAAGGGGCAATTTTCACAAGAAGCTCATGCTTTTTCTCTCTACTCCCAACTCTAAACCTCCTCATTAAGAAGAGGACATTTATATCTCCTATATCAGTGGTTCCCAAATTCGACCCTGGGGACCCACTGTGGCTGCAAGTTTTTGTTCCAACCAGATTCACAATCGATGATAATAATGGATAACAATTGATCTAATTTAATTAGCTGGTCTTTTTTACTCTTCTCTTATTCTGTATCCAGAAAAACACAACAATATGGTTATTACATTTATAAGGCACTAGCAGAATACCCGCGCTTCGCAGCGGAGAAGTAGTGTGTTAAAGAAGGTACGAAAAACAAAAGGAAAAATTTTAAAAATAACGTAACATGATTGTTAATGTAATTGTTTTGTCATTGATATGAGTGTTGTTCTCATATCTATCTATCTATCTATATATATATCTATATATATATATATATATATATATATATATCTATATATATATATAGATATATATATATATATATACCGCTTGGCAGCGGAGAAGTAGTGTGTTAAAGAAGTTATGAAAAAGAAAAGGAAACATTTTAAAAATAATGTAACATGATTGTCAAAGTAATTGTTTTGTGTATTTGGCGGCAGCGTCACAAAGTTTTTTTCGTCTAGCTGCATCAGAAAATGTACCACGACGTCTGACATGCCTCCTTTTTACTGTTTTCTCACAGCTTGGATTGCTGCTGTCATATATATATATATATATATATACACACACACACACATACATATATATATATATATATATATACACATATATATACACATACATATCTTCATATCTACATATCTATATACATATCTACATATACACATATATATATATATACATACCTATCTACATCATATATACACACACATACATACATACACACACACAAATTATATATATGTGTGTATGTATGTATGTATGTATGTATGTATGTATGTGTGTGTGTGTGTGTGTGTGTGTGTGTGTGTGTATATATATATATATATATATATAATGTAGATAGGGGTGTGTGTGTATATATATATATATACACATACATACATATATATACACATACATATACTTGTGTGTATAGCTTTTATATATGTGTGTGTATAGCTTTGGTCACTGAGTGCAAGGGAGAAATAATAAAATATAGTCTATAAGTTATTAAACAGTAAAACATTAACGTTTTAAGAAGTACAGGTACATTGAGCACTACTGGAGTGGTTGCGGGTAAACTACATTTTAAAGACTGTGTAACACAACAGGTAAGTAACTAACAGCAGCTAAAATATATATGGATCATCTCTCGGTAGTAGATCCCTTTTGAAAGGCGCTACACGGCTGTGGTATAGAAATTACATTTTCTATGTGAGCGTTCAAATTTGTGCCTCTGGTAATGTGCCTTACCGCATTTAAAGAAAATTAGTTTTGTGTCCTCTGCAGTGTTAAGAGAGAAAGGCTTTGGTTTGGGATAAATGGAAAAAAGGTGTAAAGAAAGGAAAGTTGCCTTTTTCTTTTATATAGTATAGAGAGATGTGTTCGCTGGCGTTATGATCGCCTTTTGGGGACAGTCGCGTGGGTCTTGTGTAGACTGGTGAGACGTCCCGCCATTAATCGGCTGTGATGGCACTGTCAGTCCTCCACTCGTGTGCGTGTCTTCATAATCCGGGTGAGAACCTCATAATCGATATCGTGCAAAGAAAGTGTGAATCGCCTTAATATTATTTTGCCGTGGTGTAGAAAAGGGGTCCCGTGTTTGCACTTGTCTGGGCTATAGCTCAGGGGGAGGATGAAAAAAATTAAAAGTGCTCACTTTGACTTAAGGCAGAAGCGCAGTCAGCGTCTCAAAGGCCGGCACAGCTATGCACGCGCTGGCTGCTCGACTTTTGCAGGGCAGGAGACCACAGTTTTGCAGACACGTTCATGATATCAAAAGTCTCAGCGCTTTTGGAGGTCATATATATATATATATATATATATATATATATATATATATATATATATATATATATATCAAAATACCCCCTCAGCGGAGAAGTAGTGTGTTAAAGAAGTAATGAAAAGAAAAGGAAACATTTTAATAATAACGTAACATGATTGACATTGTCATGAGTGTTGCTGTCATATATATGCCTGCCTAAATAAGTCACCCTCGCTTTGCTCTTACTTTATTTACCGTTCATTTAATCACGGCTAGTGGCGGAAAAATTATAAAATGGAAGGAGGATGGCTTTACCAAAACAATTATTGATGGCGAATCGATTATTCATAAAGCTTGAATTGGTGATGTTTTTCTGTGTTAACCTCATATTTTTCATACTTCTTCTCAAACTAAGGTGGTGCGAGGGTAAAATGAATCGGGATGCGCTGATCAAAGTAATCGGTGTACCAGGAAATCATGCATTGACAAAAGCTCCCTTTGCTTGTAATGCAAAGTGTGATTAAATGCATTATTTTTAACGCTATGGAGCACATGCATCAAGCTTCTCAGCTGTGCTTGTGCTAAGAAAAGGAAAGATTTTAAAAATAACGTAACACGATTGTCAATGTAACCTTTTGTAAGTAGTGCCTGGAGGATTCAGTGTGGAGAAACTCTATAGAGACAGCGTGTGTATTAACTTGTGGATTTTTCTGTGAGTATTTGGTGGCAGTCTGACGAAGTTGCTTGAAGACGGCGTTAGCTGCGAGCTCAGCTCAGAGCCAAATGAGATGAATGGGAGGGAGATGATGACGTGACTCCCCCACCCGCCTTAACTGTCAATCCCCCACAAACACAGTCTCTCGGAATTTGCATAAGCACACCCCTTCACCTACAATTTTAACTTAGTTATAAAGTGATCAAAACTCTCGTTTATATCCTGCGTCCTCTCATTAAACTTGTATCCCTCATTACCTGTGGGCATGTGAAACGCCAGCGGTAGCCTGTCTATGAACTTAATTTAAAGTTTAGGTTTACACCTTGCTTTCTTTCCGAGGTAGCAGCAGTCATGAATATGGTAGTATATGTCACTCGCTCGCTTCTTATTGTTTCGCTGCCTTCTCAATTATATAATGCATGTTTTCTTAAGCGCTTTTTGGAGGTCTTCCTGGTTTTCTACGCACTGCGTTGACAGTCAGTTCACGTGATTACGTGAGAGGCGTGATGATGTCACACGAAACTCCGCCCCCCCACGTCATTCCAGCTCAACTCCATTACAGTTAATGGAGAAAAATACCTTCCAGTTATGACCATTAGGCGTAGAATTTCGAAATGAAACCTGCCCAACTTTTGTAAGTAAGCTGTAAGGAATGAGCCTGCCAAATTTCAGCCTTCTACCTACACGGGAAGTTGGAGAATTAGTGATGAGTCAGTGAGTGAGTGAGTGAGTGAGTGAGTGAGTGATGGCTTTGCCTTTTATTAGTATAGATTTAGAAACATTTCTATTTTTCTAAAGCTATAAACTAAAACTCTCTTTTGTTGTTTTCTTATTATTTTCCCCTTTTCCTGTGTAGTTTGCTCCCTTCATTTAACCCTAATAGTGACAATTAACAACCAGCACAGCAGACACCCAGGATGATGAAAGCAGCAATGACTTTAGTGTCAGACTCACTAATTAGTAAATAATCAATTAAACAACCAGAACACCTGGAAAAGCAGAATGAAAATTATGTTGAAAATACTGTTAATGACTTGAAAAAACACCTACACATTCCCCATATAACAGGATTTTACATTTTAATAAAAATCTACCAAACTTAGTTTGTAATTTCTACATTGACTCCAAAACACAGAAACTGGGAAATAATGACTCACTTAATTAGGCTACGAATCCTATGAAAAATAGAAGTTAGTTGGCCTGCAACCACAGTGGGTCCTCAGGATTGAGTTTGGGAACCACTGTCCTATATGAAGATTGCATCATTCGGTGTTCAAGTGGGACTAATGTGAGGGTTACACTGAAGCACAAGAAAACTAGCAATTCCTAGAGGCTCATGGAAATAGTTTAACTAAAGTCTCTTCATAGACAGGGGTTTACTTTGTATTCACTTTCTTGGTACTATGTAAACACAACAGGTCTCCCACCATTTTCTAATTTCATGCATATTTCCTTTAGAATCAACAATCCCTACTTTTTACACAAACTATGACAAAGAATACATTTTCTAATAGCATAGTTTTACCAGGACAGATACCAGATGGCTCACTTTTTGCTAGAGAAACATTTGTCTACCATTTCCTTAGAGTAATATTAACCCAAAAGGCACTGATTTCAAACACTGCACAAGTCTCTGATAGCAAGTTGTAAAATTATTGCACTATAGCTCTGTGCGTGTGAAGCACAGTGAGTTATTGTCCACACATTAAGCACTCTAACCACTTTATAGCTCAGTTTTCATTTCAAGTAGAAGCAGATTCTAATCATATAACATTAGGCTACCAGCCCTGTACTGAATACTAGTCAGCTGCAGTCAAGGATATTTATACTGAGCCAATTTTTAGTCCCCAGTTAACTTAACATGCACATTTTTTAAAAAAATGGAAGGAAACTAAAAAGCCAACAGAAAATGTTCAAACTCTACAAATAGCTGACTAAAGTGTAGCTTAAACCACAGTTGCCAAACCCAATAAGTCATAGTGCCAGTTAATGCTCTAACATTCTGACTACTTATTTGGAATGCTATGTTAGTTTTTGTTTTTTTTATGCATGAGTCTTCAGGTATCTCAGTAAGCATTATCATCAGTGCAATATGAATATGTAACATTTATAGTGAGAAAAGGTCACTCAGACAACATAGCTCAAAAGTTCATATACACTTATGCATTGAAAACAGTGTAAATTCTTAATTTTAAGACCCACAAATTACTGCTTTCCATTAAACTACCCAAGACCTTGTTCTGTATATCTGTGCTGTAGTTGATGAAACATTTAACATTTTTGCAAACATTACATCTAAACTCTCCTTTTGTAATTCAATAACATTTCTCTTTATTAAGTTTATTACTATGTATTTACTAAAGATTCATAACACAAGCAGGATTGCATTTTATTCAAATACTGTAGCCCTTGCTGTACTTACCAGGAAAAACAAAAGGAAAAGTTTTAATGTATCATAACCGTTCAACATAAATGAAGTATTAATAAAAAAAATAATCGAATGGTTCTGCTTATTTAATTGGCTGATGATAAATGCCTGTCAGATTCTTAAAAAGTTAAGTTGTTTCTTACATAGAGTAATTTGAGAAAATGAAATTTGCCAAGTGTAAGTAAAATTGGATAGTATTTTGTAATTGTATTATGGTAGGTGGGATAGGATCCTTCCAACTAAGCAAAATTCATTAATGCTTTAAAAGTTTAGTATAAAGTATTGGGATATGATATTTAATAATCAAGTGAGGTTTTTATTACAATAGGGTATAACCAGATAGCATCCCCAAAGTTTGTAACTCTGAAAGCAGGTCCTTGAAAGTATCTTTGATAAGTGAGGTCTTACCTTAGAATTTGGGACATTTGCACAGTTTTAATGTTAACACTAGAACAGAACTTTCAGATTAGTAAAGTTAATCAGAGGATGCAAAGAATTGTCTTTAAAGTTAAAATGAACACTGTTTTAATCCATCATCTATTTTTATTTTCCTGACTACATGTACATTTACATATCAGGAAAAAAATCATTAAAATTAACACCAAGTTTAAACATTATAGTTAATTCTCTCTTTGTGTTGTAAAAATGAAAGTGTACACTGCTCCCACACAGCAAAGAACAAGTTCAGGTTTAAAAGAAATATATCATAGCCTATGCTGTGTTAGAGTTCAAACAAAACTGAAAAGTGACAAATCATTGGAACCTTTGCCTGTTATGGTTAATTATTTTTTGTTGGGTATTTTTCCATGGAATGTTGAAGAAATAAGAAAACAAATTTGTTATTCTGAGCTGAAGGCATTATTAATTTTGCTTAATACATGCTTAACACTCAAATGTTGACATAGAGTAACTAATATGCTTTTTATCTAACTTTGTCAAAGGAATCTATTTTAACTGATTTATACATTAATTGATCTAGTTTTCGTTTACTTTTTTTTCTGGCATTGCTAAAGAAAAAAGTGAAAGAATCTGAAGGAAAGAAAAAAGTAGCAGTAGTGCCAAAGAACCAGACAGAGTAGTGGTGGAAATAACAAGTATGAGAAGAAGAGAAGGTCAAGGGTTAGTAGCACTCCACTCTGGCAGGTACCTTGGCGGTCTTCATTTCTATGCCACAGCAGTAATTGCTTGTGACAGAAGAAGATGGGATGAATGCTGCACTATAACCCTTGGGGTCAGCTGTTCAGCTGAAAGCAATTTCAGACTAAAAGATGTAAAAAAGCAAAAAGGCTACTATTAGAATTCTCATTTATATACTGTATAATGCACAGTATAAAAATGTAAATGTGGCTCACTTCTGAAGTGCTTATGATCTTGTAGTTACCACATACAATTCTTTTCTTTTTAATCTTCCAATTATTATACAGGATTCTTTAAAATGAATGAACATTAAGGTAATTGAATGGGTCTGATGAGCATACAGTATTCTTGGTTTCATGAGGTGGCCAGGATAAGACCACCTGTTTATCTTTGGAGGACTCAGGGTATTTTACAAGTCTTCTTAATTGCTTTAGCTGGAAAAGATCAACCTTAAAATAACTTTTGTCATTTTTAAACTATAACGTGCATTTTAAATCTGTTTTACCAATCAGCTTAATTCAATGAAGAATGAATAGAAAGTCCTGCCACCTACAACCCCCGTGTAATATTCTTTATTCGCTATGGAAGCTTCCGTAAATGATTCAATGCAAGGCAGATGGTTAACTCAGAAAAGGTGTTTTAAGTTTATAAGCGCACACAAAACAGAACTTTACCAAAGACGCCCGTCTCCATTACTCTCTGTTATTAACCACTCCCCATTATTTATTCATTGGTTATCTGGTTTATAACAACTTTATTTAAAACCTTAATTCACAATATACCACACTCTGTTATTTAATTTATGGGACTGGACCAGCAAGTGTATTTATTGGAGTAGATATAAATGTGATATAAATATGAATTTTTTATATTTGCATTATGAACACCTATAAAACTGTCATTTTGGTTCTCATTTCAGACATCTGAAATTTTAACCCAAGACAACAATATAATTCAATCAAAATGGTTAAAAATTTTGCTATAATATATTTTAGAATAATATTTTTACTGAGCCATGCCATTTGGATTTTCAAAAATGTACATAGATATTTAATAAATGAGATACATTGATACAAAGCTTCTACAGAACTAACTACTCGCCATTTACTAATGTTGCATAGACTAAAATACTGTTCTCTAACAAAGTGCGCTTAATACTAATGGTTTCTATAAAACATACTTTCTTTATACAGAACAACATATCTTTAGAGTAATTAAACACTGGAAGGTATGGCAGTGCATGTAATATTGATACAGTATGGTTAGACTAGAAGTTTACTATACTATATGCTGTATTGTATTTGAACAAAACTGATCTTGCTATTCTGAATATTTAGTGCTGTGATCAGGAGAATCATGGATTAATGCCAAGAAGGGCAAAGTTATAAAGAAGGCACATCTTTATTGTAAATAAAAACACAGAAAGAAGGCAAGTGCACAGAAACAATGGGAGTGCAAAAAACATCATGATGACTCCTGAGCCTACTTAAATACTTTCTTTGCTCATTTTGTTAGATGAGTGAGCTTTCACTTCCAAATCAAACTATCAATTTCTATAACTCTGTCTGCAGTCCTCTGCCCTTATATTTTCCTACTGGTACAGTCATTGCCTTATCCAACTCTTCACTCTACCATATACTTTACACCCTAACCACTAACAATTTATGGGGTCAAGAAAGACACTGCCTGGTTTTGTTCACCTAGAACTTCTTTTCTGGCACCAGGTGTTCCTGCAGTCTTGAACCCTAGCTCACGCTTCAAGGGACAAAATATTAAATTAACATGAGTTTTTTTTTAAAGCCAAAGCTATTAGTTTGAATCATGCAACCTTTTAAATATTCTCAGTTGTCAGCAGTAGATTAAAAACCTACTTTGATCATATTTGATCATTTCTGAGATGTCATTGCTAGTCAAAAAGGACAAAGCCATGTAACTCTCAGTAACAGACAGTAAACACAGTTTTTGTCTATTAACTGGCTCCAGTATGAAGCTTACTTGAAGCCTGTTTTTCAGACACAACTAAATTCAATATTTTTTCATCATAGGCCGGTTCAATTTTATGGCTCCTACTGTCTGATCTGATTTACTAGTCTCCAGTGGCTGGCTTGATTTCAGCATTGCTGGGCTTGATTTTGTGTATGTGTGTATACTGTATATTAGCTTAAAAAAATGATTTAATCTTCTACATTGCATTTCAGCACCAGAATCACCTTTCAGCTAAATTGGATTGTCATTAAAATACTAATAAATAAAAGTTCCCCAAGATTGCATGACTGTTTTGCAAAACCCTATCAAAATTAACATCTGATCAGAATGTCAATGAAGTCATAAGTCTTATTCTTGAATTACTCCCAATGGACAAGTAGGCAATTAAAGTAGTGCCATAAAACACTCATATATGTTTGTAATTGGCTTCTTTTCTTTTATCATTGAATATATTTATGTTGTATTTAAACAGATTTACAATTTTATGGTAAAGTGTGTAATCCTAAAAGAATATAGTTTATTTTAATGGAACCCTCTTTTTTTAATTTTTAAGGTCTGTACTATCCATAATGATGAAGGGGGTTGGGTTAGAAACAAAGGCAGAAAACATTCTGAAAATGTAATGAAATCTGAAGTGACTCCTATGTTTTCAGTGTACAATGAACACAGAATTCTGTTCAATAATAGGTTTTCATTTTTATGTTTGCATTATATTTTCACATGTTTTCTTGTAGCATTGCCAGATTAATAGTGACATTGTTGGGTTGAATCCATAATATGCAAATATCTGTAGAAATAACTGTTTTCTCTGCTAGGTAATTTCATTATTCTTCACAGTAATGAAATAATAATCCCCATAAATGAAAACACCTCCACAGTATACCCTTTTAAGTTATGTTGACTTGATACACTTTTACTAAATGTTATATAAACATTTTTGTAAAACCATTTATGAGATAAATACCTCTTAAATTTAAAAGCCAGCTTGTTTTGTTTATATTTGAGTAACTGGGCTGCAACCAGTTCACATCTAAAGGTTGCCATTACTAAAGGTTTCTGGACCACCAAATTGTTAACTCATTAAACTTATGTATTTCTCAGCCGAGCAGCTTAAGATTGTGTTTAAAGAGGAGCATCTAAGGAGGAATACCTTGCATAAAAACAGACTAAAACAAAGTGTGTGAACTCTTCCTGTTCTTCTGCAAAATGATGTCGCTTGATTATACATCACATTAATTCTTGATGAAAATCAGTCACAAAATGTTGTCAAACTAGTTACATCATCTGTTATGAAACCGTGAAATGCTAATTTAGAGATCTAATTATATAAGATAATATGGAACAAAAGGCATAATACTTAACAAAAAGATATTTTATTTTTATAACACCTTATAAGATGTGATTAAGTTCACTAAATTAAATTAATATCACTTTCATATTTCAGTTCTTATAGACTTATGTAACAGAATGAAAGCAAACAGCATGGCTAATGCAGATTTTGCATATCCAATGGGTATATAACAATTGGTATTTTTATTAATGCAAGGGGGAAATGCACTTTGAGCATGTGCTATATAAATAAAATGTATTGTTTTTATTATTAAAAGAAAGTTTTTCTGCTTTTCCTAGCTCTAGAGAACCTTGGCAAAAAGTAAATTGCAAACTGTACAATCTAAGATAGCGAGTTAAAATTTATTTTCCACAGCAAATTCTCAAAGTAAAAATGCATGCAAATTACAATAATAAATAAAAATTTATACTTCAATCAAATTTAAGTTCATGAGGAGGTATTCTTAAGATAAACCTTAAACTCTAAACCCTTCCCTTTTTTAAGCTACAGCAGTTATACACAACAGTTTAAAGCAGAATGTATCCCAACCACAGTTTAACTCTGCAAAGTAACATTAGCAAGAGGTGCAAAATACAGTATTCCTTTGTTGTTACCATAAAACCGAACAGAAACATGTTTTTGAGGTGTGCAGGAAAACAAGATTTCCATTGGAATATTTATGTGGAAGATCAAAAAGGACCATACAAAGCTATCAAACAAAATCTGTGACTTACAAAAAAAATGACACAATGTCAACCTGTGATGCAGTCATTCACTTGTATTATATATTATTTTTCATACTATATATTCTTAAATCAAGGAACAATATAAAGAATAGAAAATATAAAGGTCTGCATAAAGTCAAAAATTAAGCTCAATGATTTTATGCTGTAAAATAAATTAGACTGATTATAATAGCATTTTTGGTGACTATGTTAGCAAATTCTGTTTCAATAAAATCGACATCTGAAAGTAACCTGGAAACAAATCTAAAGTACATTTGGGATAATGAATCATTGCTGAAGAAAAGCAATGGAACTGATTTTAATCTTCTGCTCTTTTCATGTATTGTATTTCATTCTTGGCACAATTCAAAGAGTTTTGCAACAAAAGTAAACATTCCAACTATCTAGTTTATTAATCCACATTTCTATACTACATGGCTGTGGTAAGATGATGCCTCACAAAGAAGCAATGAATGATGGACAGGAATCAAACCTTGAAAGGATAACAGTGGAACTCAGGACACACTGACTCATACTGATTAAATCTAAGCTTACCATGTAAGTCTTAAGGTTTTGTGAGGAATACCTAGAAAAAGCCCATAGAGAAATGGGGAGTATCGAACTACCACAAATACAAAGAGTATGAAAATTTTATCCTGGTCTTAGTGGCTTCAGAGTCCAAGAATCAATAATCAATGTTTATTTTTCAAGATGCATAATATAGTTGACATTCTCCAAAAACATCACAAAATAATTAATGTGAAGGGAAAATATTCAATGTTGATCATCCCTTAAGTGGATAATTGTTATTACTAAAACAATATGCTACAATTCTGTCATGGCAAGGAGTTCTATGATGTAGAAAAAAGTATACAATTAACAAGTTAAAAAACAATGCATTTATAGTGGGAGAGTGGCTTATTATGCAATTCCAACTAGATTTCACTCTTCCTCCCAAAAAAATCAAATATACTTTTCTTTGGAAGTACCATTCATATTGAAATGACCCTGGCATGGCTGTTTCTGTTTTTTATGTTTCCATTTTTAACAAATGCAATTTGGTTAAAATGTACACTCCCACTAACCATTTTGACTGCCCTGAGGACTGTTTCAAATTTAAAAATATCATGCAGCTGAACGTAATCATAATTCTTGACACAGTAAACATGTAAACTGTACACTTGCCCAGTAAATCAGATGAACACCAAATTGGAAAGCAAGTTTATACACGTTAATGAAACGTCTTAATCAAGGTTACAGACAGTACTGAAAGGTTTCCAAAACAATATGCAATCTGTACATATTTTCATTCAGAAGCTGCATCAAAACAAATTATAAACCTCTGACAAAAACTATGCCTCCCAATATCAGGCTGTGAATAGTAAGTCGGTATCTCTGTCTCTCTTGTGTATTAACAATAAATTCAAAATGTAAAATAAATGCCTAAAAAAATCTGCTTCTCTCATGTGGAGAGAAAAAAAGTCAATCATATGTTGACATCTGTTAGTTTTAATGACTTTAGAAAGTCCATTAAAGCCTATCACACACAAAAAAAAGTTTACATCCATTATCACACCACTGGTTTTTACACAAATATTGTGCATGGTGTCTAACCTTCTCCAGAGGCCATGACCTTTTGTTAGAATAAGGTACTGTTAAGGTCATAAATCATTCTTAACAGCACATACACTCTGTGCAGAAAAGATTATAATATACTGTATATTGAGGTAAATTTACTCTTTAGGGGCACACCTGCATTATATGCTGAAATGTATTCATCATATAGTGAAACATGTACACTTTATTCTGAAGCCCTCACACACCATATACTGAACTGTATGCAGTCAATTACTGACACTGCGAGGACAGTCTCCATGCCACCCTACACCATGTACAGATTCCTTGAATGAACTGACCAATAACTGGATTAAGTACTTTTAAGAATTGAGTTAAGTGTGCGGGGGAGACAATGAAATAAATAACTTTTTTCAAGGAAAATCTCATTTACAAGGTTAGATAAGGTAAGGTAAGGTGTGCTGACTTCACAGTGACTGGAGAATTAGCGTATTTTCACATGCTTAAGCGCGTCTCTGAAGGAAGTTTGCAGTACAAAACACACAAATTTACACTCATTTCAGTTTTTTTTCAGAATACCAGGCAAATTAAAGTAAATTTATGCATGTCAAAGGTCTGTCATAATTGAAAGTATTTAACATAATGTATGAGAAAAAATCTCAGCATACCATGTGTTTTACTGCAGAGTTTATACATTTAAATATACATTTCAGTATACAGTAAGTATTTTTGTATATATTGGATGTACTGTAAAGAATGAATTAAGTCCAACACAGCACCTAATAATTTAGAGGTCATTGATGCTTATCCTGGAAGTGGCATAGAGGATATCACGAAGGTGATTTTAATTCACTAATTACACTTCATTTTTTATGTTGTTTATTTACTTGTTTGTTTAAAACGTATGTTAAAATTTAACATAATAGTAGTAAGGATACTTCAGTTTCTTTCATCTTAGTCTTTATGTACTTATGCTTTACTCAATAAACTTTAAGGTACAGCTTTTTAAAGTATTGAAAATACTCATAAAATTATAATATATAAATAAAAGATGTAATATTTTATGGTAGGAAATTTATTGGTTTGCATTTACATTTGCTTATATAAATGGGAACAAAATGTAGAGACTACCCTATAAAACAGTAACCACAGAAAAACAAAAGGGGTAAATGCCCAAAGTTTATTTATTTAACAATAACTCAGCTCATATTACAAACCAATTTGCCTAAGTGAGGGTTACAAAGATAATAGGCTGCCCTTCAGGCTATCCTTCAAAAGCAGTATACCGATTCCCATGTTCTCCCAGACCAGGTGAGGTAATCTGTGTAGCATAGCCTTTGGCTACTATTGGCCTACTCAGTGAGCACCAAATTTCCCAGCAGGTGAACTTATAGAGCAACTGCCCTTGAAGCCTAAAGTATGTTCACTATCTCCTCTCAATCCATAAGAGTACTAGATTAGCCTAGACCTTAACCCTGTTACAGACTTTGAATTAAAATCTCCTGTTAAAGGAAGTTCCCTGCTCATGGCTGTACCAGTTTGTCTTACCAGCAGGGCTTGCGTGCATCAGTGTTGTTTGCGAACTATGCCGTCGGCAGTGCATTCTGCCAGCAGGGGCACCCAAGGCGGACAGGTCTCAACTGAGGTGCCAGACTAAGTGTACAGCCCAGCGTTGGCTGCAGGACATTGCGAGATGGAGTCGGCAGGTCAATCTCATATTGACAATGGCTACAACACTACTGCGCAGGTGAAAGGCCTGGCAATCTACTTCCGTATTATGCCAATAAAATTTGATGGAGAGTACAACTAAAGGAATTTGATATAGTGCTGGAAGATGCGCCCCTAGGTCGGAAGGCACTCAACAAGCTACTGGGAAAGGGCCGGTGGTCGACTTGAGTATGATCAATGCTCATGACGCTCCAGGATCAAAGCCACAAGGTCATCTTGGTGCTGATGATACTTGGTCGAAAGGGAAGATCAAAAGCTGTGGAGCAGGAGTGGCCAACTTGTGGCTCTTACATTCATATCGAAGTTTGTGTTTCTGGTTTTTATTTTTTATGTTCGTGTTCGCTTTGCTTGAGTTCAATACGGTATTTTCGTCAAATGTGCATGTGCGTGAGATGAAAATACCGCAAAGTTTCCTAGTAGGGACAAGATCATTTAAGTAAACAATCTGTGTCAAGTTCGCTATGAAAATGGCAGGGAAAAAATGCACAGCAAAACGAAAATCTGCAGATAAACACAGGACGTTTTTAACAGAGTGGGAGAGTTTTTTTATTTTTGTTGAACGCATTATATGTCAGGTGTCATTAGCGCATTTCAAAGCTTCAAATCTTCAGCGCCACTTCAGCTCACTCCATGCTGACATCGACCAGGAATTTCCAAAAGGGACTGAACTTCGCAAGCACAAGTTGGTCACTTTGAAAACTCAGGCAGAAAAGCAGATACAGTTTTTCTGAAAATTTACGAAGCGCTCAGAGACCGTAACGCTCGCATCGTATCAACTGGCTTAGAACATTGCACGGGCTAAAAAGCCATACAATGAAGGGGAGTTTGTTAAGAAATGCATCAGTGACGTTGTTGAAATCTTGTCTCCTGAAAACGACAAACTAAAATGCATGGTATCAGACGTCCAACTGTCCCACCACACTGTTGAACACAGAATTGGACATTAACACGGCTATTGAATCACAGTTGCACTCTGACCTTCAAGCATGTGAGTATTTTAGTGTCGCATTGGATGAGAGTTGTGACATACAAGACAAGCCTCAGTTGGCAATATTTACACGGTCTGTGTCAAACGATTGTGTGATCAAAGAAGAACACCTTGATATTGTGCCATTAAAAGACAGAACCCGTGGCATAGATGTGAAAGAAACAATGATGGCTGTATTTGCGAAAGCAAATCTGCCCATACCGAATATAACTGCAATAGCCACGGATGGCGCACCAGCTATGATCGGATCTGTGAACGGGCTTGTGGGGCTGTGCAAAACTGACCAAACATTTCCAGAGTTTTGGAATTTCCACTGCATCATCCACAGGGAGCAACTCGTGTCTAAATCATTGAATTTAGACAACGTCATGAAGCCTGTGATGGAAATCGTCAAACATGCGCTTAACCACAGGCATTTCAAGAATCTCATCGCTGAGCTGGACCAAGGGCTTCCAGGTGACCTGCCGCTACACTGCACTGCACTGTGAGGTGACTGTCAAAAGGCCAAGTACTCTCTCGCTTCTTTGAGCTTTTGAATGCCGTGAAACTGTTAATGGAAGAGAAGGACAAGGACTATCCTGATCTCTCTGACCTCAAGTGGATTATGGATCTGGCCTTTTTGGTCGACATGCTGTGTCATTTGGACAGACTGAACCTGACCCTGCAGGGTAAGTTAAAAATGCTGCCTGACTTGGTGCAAAGTGTGTTTGCGTTTTTGAACAAACTGAAGCTGTTCAAAGCACATATTCAAAAGGGAGATTTAATGCATTTTCCCACTCTGCTAAGCCAGCGGGCAAGTCACCAGCGCCGCCCTGAATAAGGAAAGAGAAACAAAAGCTTTGTGACCAGGTTCCGTGATCCACAGATTACGTTCCTCCTCGACCCATTTAATGCGGATACTGACTGTTTGAAAGCCCAGCTAGTCACAGATGAGTTGGAGATGATCGATCTTTGTGAGGAGGACCAACTGAAACCTGCTTTAAGGGAAGGGACCATTGAGTTCTGGAAAAGTGTGCCAATGGAAAAATGCCCCAATGTCAAACGGGCTGCGCTTAAGATACTGTCAATGTTTGGGTCAACATATGTCTGCGAGTCTGTGTTTTCTACTCTGAAACACGTGAAATCAAAGCATCGATCTGTTCTGACTGACACCCATGTGAAAGAATTGCTTTAAATGGCAACAACGGAATACAAGCCAGATTTGAAGAGGATTGTTCAAGGCAAGGAATGCCAGAAGTCCCACTAAGCAACATGCATAGTAAAAGAAAAATGCTATTGTAAATTATTATATTTTTGTTTGTGGACTTGGTTGAACTGAGAGTTTGTGTGTGTGTGAGACAGTGCACACAATGTTCATTGTTGAAAATGACTGGCCTGTGGTTTTAGTACTGTAGGAGTCAATTTCTGTCATTATGTTGGTATGTGACATTTACAATAAATCTCGCTGAGCAGAGGGGTGTGTGTGTGTGTGAGGAAGGGATGGGTGATGTTCATGTGTGCGCATGTGTATGATGTGGCTCTTTGCGGTAACACAGTAAAAAATGTGGCTCTTGGTCTCTGACTGGTTGGCCACACCTGCTGTAGAGATATCATCAAACTCAGAACCTGGAACGTATGAACCAAGGTAACCTCGACATCGTCAAAGCCAAAATGCACAGAACAGGACTTACTAGGAATTAACAAACTAAAGTGGAGTTAATCCAGACATTTTCAGTCCAACGAACATTGGGTCTATTATTCTGACAACAACAACCAAAGAAAAAATGGCATCATCTTTATTCTCAACTGAAGACTGGCTGGCACTATCCTGAAGTATAATACAGTCAGTGATAGAGTCATCTCAATATGACTACAAGGAGCTCCAACCCATGTCACAGTCATACAATTCTACTTACCAACAACAGATGCTGAGGAGGAAGACGTTGAACTATTCTATGATCAAGTTCAAGATGTAATCGACAGGACACCAAAACAAGATTTACTCATTATCATGGGAGACATTAATGCCAAAGTGGGCCATGGTAAACATGGAACTATTGTTGGAAATTTTGGACTTGGCAAGCAAAACGAAGCTGGAGAAAGATTTATTGATATTTGTACAACAAATCAACTGTCAATCATAAACACTTTCTTCCAAAATCACAAATGAAGACTAAACATGGAATTCACTGAATGGGGCCTATAATAATCAGATTGACTACATATGTGTTCGCCAAAGATGGAGGTCATCTATTATTACCGTGAAAACAAGGCCAGGAACTGACTGTGGAACTGATCATGAACTTCTGACATCATTAGAGTCAAGCTGCGCAAATGGACTAAACAACAGGCTGTTTCCAACTTCAACATACCTGAAGGTTTATGGAACGGTCTGCACAACTGATTTACATCACTGGACATGGATGAAAAAAAGCCTGAGGAACCATGGACACATATAAAGACTATTATTACCAAAGAAGGTGGCAAGTCAAAAAGAAAAGGCAGAAAAGACCCCCACAACCATGGTTAACAGAAGAGACTCTAAAGATCTTCGAGGAAAGATGAATGGCAAGGGCAAAAGGTAACAAGCAGGCCACAGACAGCATCAGTAAAAGACTAAAGAGAGCCATTCAGACAAAGAACTTTATTATCAAAAGATATGCACAGAGATAGAAAGCTAACATCTGAAGGGCAATACCAGGAAGGCATACCTAAAGATCAAAGAGATAGACGAACGTTTCAACCAAGAGTGAGCATGTTGAAAGACGCTAATGGGAACAAATTTACTGAACCAGAACAGATTAAGGAAAGATGGAAAGAGTACACGGAGCACCTCTAGAACGACTCAGTGATACAAGAAGAAACTGAGCCTGGCAATGATAGAGAGCCGAACATCCTGAAAGATAAGGTCATCACTGCGATAATGCTTCTGTCAAACAACAAAATGCCTGGACACGACAATATTCCAGTGGAGTTAATAAAGTCTTTTGAAGCAGCAGTTGATGTCATCACGTACCTGTGTCAACAGATATGTACAACTTGTGAATGGCCCAAGGACTGGAAAAGATCAGTGTTTATTCCTGTTCCGAAGAAGGGAGATGATACCAACTGTGGAAAATATTGTACTATTGCGCTAATACCAGCAAAATACTACTGAAGATCCTATAAAGACGGTTGCAGCCTTACGTTGACAAAGAGCTGCCAGAGGAACAAGCAGGATTCAGAAAAGGCAGAGGAACAAGAGATGTGATTGCTAACATCAGATGGATAATGGAAAAGGCCAAAGAATACAACAAGCAGCTCTATTTTTGTTTCATTGATTACAGCAAAGCCTTTGACTGTGTTGATCACCAGAAACTTTGGACTACCATGAAGGATATGGGTGTGCCAAACCATCTGATCAGCCTCATTAGAAACCTTTACATTAACCAAGAAGCAACAGTCCAAACAGAACACTGTGACATGGCATGGTTCAAAGTAGAGCGAGCTGTCAGACAAAGCTGCATCCTGTCACCATTTCTCTTCAATTTATACGCAGAAAACATTTTCAGGAAGGCTGGATTTGCCAAAAAAGAAGGAATCAAAATTGCTGGACGAATCATCAACAATCTAAGATACGCAGATGATACAACATTGATAACAAAAAATGCAGACAGAATGAAGGACTTATTACGAAGAGTCAAGCTGGAAAGCTTGAACGTGGGACTGCTATTTAACAAAAAGAAGACAAAGATATTGACTACTGCTAGATACTGCTACACATTTGAGATGGACGGCAATGAATTGGAAGTTGTAAAGGACTTCAACCTACTCGGACTGATGATCACTCAAGATGCAGCAATGACACTGGAAGTCACACAGAGAATAGCTATAGGCAAATCAACAATGAAGTCACTGGACAAGGTCTTTAAGTCAAGGAACATTTTATAATTAATGAAGACACTGCTCATACATAGTTTGGTCTTTTCTGTGGTAACATACGGATGCGAAATCTGGATATTAAAGAAAGAAGATAGAAGAAGAATCAATGCCTTCGAAATGTGGTGCTGGAAGAGGATGTTATCAATACATGGACAGAAGAAAGAACAAATCAATTTTGGAACAAATCAAGCCGGACATGTCACTCGTATCAAGGATCACCAAGCTACAACTTGCCTACTTTGGACATATTGTACGAAGAGAGCAATCACTGGAGAAGGATATCATGGTCGGAAGAACAGAAGAAACAAGGTGAAGAGGAAGACCAGCAACTCAGTAGCTCAACACCACCACAATAAGGGCAGAGAAAACCCTGGTCGACCTATCTAGACTTGGACATGATCAATTTTCCTACAGATCATTCATCCATCAAGTAGCCCATGGCTCAGGATCGAGCTGAAAGCTGCTAATAATAATTATAGTTAAAAGGAAGTTATTAAAGTCTCTTGGGCGGCACGGTGGCGCAGTGGTAGCGCTGCTGCCTCGCAGTTACGAGACCTGGGTTCGCTTCCTGGGTCCTCCCTGCGTGGAGTTTGCATGTTCTCCCCCGTGTCTGCATGGGTTTCCTCCCGCAGTCCAAAGACATGCAGGTTAGGTGGATTGGCGATTCTAAATTGGCCCGGGTGTGTTTGTGTGTGTCCTGTGGTGGGTTGGCACCCTGCCCAGGATTGGTTCCTGCCTTGTGCCCTGGGATTGGCTCCAGTGGACCCCCGTGGCCCAGTGGTTGGATTCAGCGGGTTGGAAAATGGATGGATGGATAAAGTCACTTGTTCCTGCAGTCTCACTTTTACTATCAAAACAAAAAACAAAAAAAATACAAAACAAAACATACATTCCTTGGGAAAGAAGCATGATGTTAGATTTGGAGATGCTACTTTCCATCCCAGCTGCAATATAGACTTATTTTCTTTAAATTTGTTTGACTTGTCATTTGTTGCGTCTTTTGGATTTACCCTACAGTCTATTTAGATTTGCTTTTGCTTTGTGACATTCTCTTTTTTCTGACTGTTTTAGTTTGTGAACATTTAGTTAGGTCACACAACCATGTTGCCATTTTACTGTAAAAGTAGCGACTATAAATGAGTCCATTGTAATATCTTACAGTACCATGTTCTTTGCTCACCCTTTTGAGCTTGGTGTACTCCTGTCATTTTAGAAATGCATGTCCTAAAAGGGAAGTCAGATTTAAAGACAGATGAGGTGTAAGAATCAACTGATCAGTCAGGTATACAGAATGTCAGCAGTTAAATGAAAGAAGTTTGACTGTCAAAAACGGCAGAAACACACAATTTAGAAAGGAAGAATGGAGCTGTCAGGAGGCTACAAATTCTGAAACAGCTGCAGAAAGACTTGACAAAAGACTACCAGAACCTATCCCATTCATATGTTATAGCAAGGACATATGGGATGAAGATGAGTCAGCGTCTAGTCAGCCTTGAATGTGCATGATAGGACAAAAATATTGCCAGAGTGGAGCACATCATAACAGATATTTGAGGAGTGATGTCACTGCTCTGCCAGTCTCTTTTCCTCCACCCTAACTAGAGACAGCACAAAGCTGTTACTAACTATGTTCCCTTACTATCTTTTGTCTTGCTCCATCAATGTCAGGGAGACACCCCTTGGACTTAAGTGAATGAACCAAATTAAATCTTATTGAGGTTTAGTCTATAACAATTATCTATTTGCCCAATAAGATGCATAAACATTAGCATATTCAGTTGGTCTATGGTATTTTGCTTTGGCAGTAATAAAGTACTAGCAGAAAGGGCTTTATAAGGGGAAACCATTACATGCAATAACACAATATTTCAAATACTGTATATGAATATTTTGTTGTTGTATTTTTTTACTGTTAACACTCAAAAAACACAATTAGAATAAAAAAAAGCCTTTAATGGTCCCTCCTTGTTTATAGGTTGTGGTCCTTCAGTGCTGTATAATGATAGATGTTAATCAGTTCAGGTATTCTAAAATATTTGCTAGTATTTGAGTTTCATTATGTTTGTGTACATATCTGGATTATATTTCTGTGTCTAAAACTGTACAAGTACTGTTACTGACATGATTCATTGGGTTTATTACTATGATCTATCTATCAGTGTTGTGATTTTTTTTTTTTTTTTGCAATTTGAAAATACTTGTATTTTGTGTTCAGAAATAAATGGTGAAAGGTATGGGTAGCTGGTTGTGGTAATAGTACACTTTACTATGATAACAAAACTGCAGTCCTTGCTTCTGAGCAATTCAGTTATTGCTCTAATTTACATTACTCTGCACCAATTAAATAATGCTCATTCTGGAAGAAAAAATATGAATTCTTGGAAGAGATTAGAACAAGAATAGAAAGACACCTCACAAAACGCAATGTGTTTTTCAAACCAAATTCTCAATTTTGACTCCTATTACCTTCATTTTATCTTTTGTGTCATTTTTGTCTAAAGTTGCTTTTCCTAATTAATTTTAGGATAAACTTTTGTGATAAACCTGATTCTGAAACATAAATTAGAATATCTATTAAGTCTCATGAACTATCAAAGATTAGTCTTTGAACAGGAAATCTTTCCTATAATTACAAAGACATCATGCCCGATACTTAAGAGTGGACAAACAAGAAAGACAAAACATTTTATTAGTATGGTGAGGAAAATCTTTATCAGCCCGTTAATGAGCATTACTAGCGATCTTGCTGAAAAATAAAATTTGCTGGGTTTTACTGGTGTTTTTCTTGAACTGTCAAAATTTCTCATAATATAACATTCTCACTTACAAATGATAAGTTTGGAATTACCAGTTAACCTGACACACGTGCCTTTGGGAATATGGAAGGAAAACCAGAGTATCTATATATTGAAAAAAAACATTAAGATGCAGGGAGAATGTGCAGATGAACAATGGCCAACTTTAGAATTAAGTATATCAATAGGCACAAATGAACACAAACAAAGAAAATATATTTATAAGAGAGTTTAATTGTTTTATATAAAAGATTTGAAAGCATAAATCAGTGTGAAGCCAATCTTCTTACTCAGCTTTGTCTACTCTAAATGGGGCAATTTGACCCCTATGGTAAATAATTCTAGACATATCTCTACCATTTAAGCTTCCTTTTCTCAGGCTTTATTTCTCAAACTATTCTCAACATTATGAACCCCTTGACCTTGTTCTGCCCTTTCTGAAGCCTGATGCCATTCTGAAGCCATATTTTTCTATTAACCCCTGTTATTGCTGTTCACAATGGAAATGTACATTTTTTTTTCTTGTCATGCTGTTAAAAGGTATTACTTAAATTGACAGTTAACTGTCTCTAACATATTGGTGGTACATTCTTAATATTTTATCCAAGAGAAATACATTTTTGATCCAGTAGATGCTGTTAATTTTAATGTTACAAAAATGAAAATTCAGAGGTATACTGATGCTAATGATTTTTTTTAATTTAATTAACAGAATACATCCTTGCATCTGCACCATTTAGCAAAAGATTCTTCATGTATGGTACTTTGTCTATTAATGAGATGCAACCAACATACGCCTGCAGAAATCAAAATGTTAAGCCAAAGTCAGTAAGGTAAAGGAGCTGTCCAAAAAAATTGAAAAAACAAAAAAACTCATGAAATATCTTAATCTAAAAGGCTAACACTTTTCACTGTGTGCACTGCTTGAATGAATCTTATTATGACTTCAGAGAAAAAGAAATAACCATGGGAATCGGACAAAAGATTAGCAGTTGAAAAATTAAAACTCTTAGTAAGTTACAAAGCCCTATTTTTTCACTGAAATACCTGACTACATTTACAAATGTAGATAAATATTTCTGAATATGTCAAAAATATGCAGGGTCTCACTATAGATTATCTTCAGCTTTGATACACTCTATCTTAGGAACCGTGCATCATGTCCTTTAAGTCTATAAATCTGTCTCTTCACTCATTTTTTTAACCTACAAAGCCAAAGCATGGATTCAAGGAAACGTGAAAACAATAGATTAAATAATGTGTAACTTAGGACATAACAAAGCTTCAGATTTACTCATCATAGATTAACTGTGAGAGTGTCAGTAAAGCACAGTTTTTATAGCCTCTTTTAATTTCAGTTGTAATACAAGCACTTAATTTAACAAGTTTCAAAGATGTAAATTGTTTTAACATTTACCATGCAGAAATATATAGGTTTGAAGCATCACTGAGATGATAGGTGGATGAAAAGGAAATGTGTATTACTCTTGATGAATAAAAAAAATCCTTCCAGAAATAGACAAGGTTCTTCAAAATGCATTGATCCAAAGCTCTACAAGTACAAATCTCCTAGCTACCACTGACACTTCAAGGCAAAACATAATACATATAAACCAGCTTAAGGACAAATTACTTTTTCAGAAAAACATGGTCACATGTGTAATATTTTTATCTTCAAGTTTGATTTTAATGTCTTTTAAGACCTATGATATCAGATGGTAGAGAAGGAGCTTTGATAAGAAGGTAAAGACTTTACTTACATTGACATATATCCTTCCACTCCTCAAATCCAGGCTTGCAGATACATCGACCAATAGGTACAAGCCAGCCGCCATCAGCACTACAGTACATTTTTGGGTTCTCAAACTCCTCTGAATTGTTAACACAAGAACCATGAACCTCCACCAAAGCTGAGTCACCTCCTGTGACTGTGTTAGGAAACTGGGCTAAATTGCGAACTGTGAGAGGACACCTCTTATAGAAAACACGAACTGAAACTAGAGCAATGCAAGCCCCAACATCCTGAAAGGCCAAGTAGAATCCTCTTTTGCTCAAAAGGCCAATATCCCGTACCTCTGTGTTCAACTTCATCACTCTGTCTCCAACATCCACCTGGGTGAAACTCTCATCGGCTGCAATTGTGTCTATCTTGACATATTGGTTCTCTTTAATTATCCAAAGGTTACTGTTGTTTGACTCATAATAATACATGTTAAAAGTTTCTTTGCACGTGCCCGGAACTCCAGGAAGGCTGTTACAGTCACGCAGAGTAAATTTAATTTCAACATAAACACGCTGTGCACCATCACGGGGAATCCAGCTAGTGCGCAGCCAGTTATTCTGATTGGCTTCCATAACGTTACATACTTGATAAGTGCGCATGGGGGTGTTCCGTTCATCCATTACACTGATTTCTTCCCACTGCAGAAAAAAAAAATGGAAGAAAAAAATACTAATCAGAAGCAAGTATGTAAAAAATTATTATTTCTTGTGCCACTTTACTTTTTCCATTCTATAAACTTTACCAAAACAGCATGCATATTAACATTTAGCTCTGAAACTTTAGACAAATTTATACCAACAAAAACATAAAATGTCAACCTCAGCTAACTGTACCATGGGTTTCTTACATTTGATGAAGTAAAAAGTCCAATGGGAATTACATTTAAACCCGAAAAGATCTGAAATTTTATTAGGCATAACAGTTCTCCCTGACAGCATGTTCTTTCACTGGTCTACTGAAATCAAATTTAATTTTAGTAATTTTAGTAAGTTTTATAAATGCAAGCACAATGGGCTGCCCCGAGGATGTCTGCCTGAATAACTGCTGTGGGTTAAATATGGAACAGAGCATATCACCTGCTTTTATAAATCGCAGTCCACAATTTGGCAGATATGATTTCACTCCATCTGCTTTCATTTCTGAGCCTGTCTGTAACTGAAGCTCTTTTTCTTTAACTCTTACCAGAAAGCTTTGATTGTTATAATGGCATGTCAATTGTTCTGTACCACCATTACTGATTGCACATGATTGCAAAATGACATTTTGTGGTCAAACTCATTTTTACTACAAATGAATGAAATATTGTATGTAGTTTATACAGTAGGTGATCATTACAAACAAATACATAACTCAAATAATTGCAAACCAGACTCTTTGAATGATTTTGTTTGGACTTATCTCTCTATATTTTATAGGTTTAAAAAAATAGAGTAAAGCAATAATGATTGTCTTCTTTCAAAGCCCAAAAGAGGTTACAATAAAGTATATTAATAATAAAACGATTTTATTTACTTTAGCTATAAATTCACCAAAAAGCAAAAAATTACTTTTTCTTTAGCTACAACTTTTTGGTTATATGTGACTAAATAAAATCGTGGAACACACATAAATTGATTCAAACAGTTTTTGAAACTTCTTTACATGGTGGGGAATTACAATGTTGTTTTTTTATATATTTTATGATGAAATTAGCCATTCTATTAATTGATTGAATTAATTCATTTATGTGCACCCTTGGATTTTATTTAGTCACAGGGTACTGTAGTTTTTACCACACATCCTGAGTACTGGTGCGTCTGTGGGGGCCCTTGGGATAGACTACTGCCCTTATTCAGGGCCATTTACTGCTTTGAGCCCAATACTGCCAGGATAGGCTGCATGTCCCTCACAACCCTGAATTGGATTAAATGGTTTTCAGCAAGTTATGTTATTGACTACAACCGTCAGTTATTAGCCCCTGACTTGTACCCAAGAGGCGTGCTGCTCCACAAATCTCTGCCTAAGGATCCAAAGCCACCACAAGGTCTTTTCCACAACCACCAATATGCGATTTAAGTGTGATGAATTTAGTCAAGGATTTCTCTTATTAGATATTCTACATAAGACATTTTTCTAACCTTATGTCTTTAAATTTAGCCCAATTATGTATATGTATTACATACAACAGCTTGAACAAATGGGGTAATTACTGTTTAGTGATGCTAAATTTTCCCGTGTGTGTGTTCACCCTGCGATGGACTGGCAACCTGTCCAGGGTGTGTTTCTGCCTTGCATCCTGTGCTAGCTGGGATAGGCTCCAGCACCCCCCGCAACCCTTTTCAGGACTAAGAGGGATAGAAAATGACTAACAGACTGACACTAATGTGTTTCAAAAAGAAAACAACAAAATCCAAATATAACAAATATACAAAGCAAGTGAATTTCTAGTGCATCTACAGTATGTGAGGTTAAAACATAGCTCAAAAGTAGAGTGATTTTTTTAAAAGGCAGAAAAATCTACACTAATAATGTTACACTTTCCTTACAGTTAAATTTCAAATGAAAGTCAAGACAAACATGGTGTATTTGCCAACATATATACTGTATATTAACTGATTCTTTAAAAACTAAATTCTATTCTTTCCTGTCCAATTTGGCTACTTAGGACAACTATACATTGTTAAAATCTACCTTTAAGGCAAATAATGTAACAGTAATCCATATTTGTGTGTGTATATATAACTCTGGAAACCATTAAAAGAAAATTTCAATTTTTTTCTTAAATCAGCATCACTATGTATGGCAGCCATTTCATTCCAGTGTCAGTTGTGGAATTCCAACGCAAGCACAGCTCACTTTACTTAATGGGGGACTCATAAGATCTAATTTAAGAAGAAAAAATATAAAAAACAATGCTGTGGTCATCATTAACCTCTTGCAATAGATCCAGTTTGGATGGTAAAAAGAGTGCTAGTAGTACCTTAAATTTAATTGAATTACAAAAATATCTATTCATCATGAAAAAACAGTTAAAAAGAAAGTTTCTGAGTGAGAAAAAGTTTTGGTGCAATTCTGGCTTTACTAGCAGTGGGATACAGTGAGCAAAAGGATCCTTCCATCCCCAAAAGTTCAAAGATGGCAGTTCACAAGAGCAAGGTCAAGCAGCGGATAGTGGAGACAACAAAGTTACAGATTGGCAGAAGGAGAAAATGACTCTCCACTAACCAGAATGGTCGTCAAATCCTTCAAATGTCACTCAACAACCATAGGATGACATTAAGTGACCTACAAAAAGAATGGCAGCTGAGGTTAAGTGCATGGCAAGGATGGTTGGAAACAGGCTCCCCTGGGCAGAGTTGAAGTCATGCAAACCTAGAAAAAAGTCTTTCATCGATGAGAAGCAAAGAAGAGCCAGGCTGATGTTTGCTAAAGACCATAAGGATTGGATCATAGAGGACTGGAATAAAGTCCTCTTCTCTGATTAGTCCAATTAGAGGTGAATTCAAATTGTTCTATCATGGTGTGGACAGAGGTGTGTACAGTAGCCAAAAATTGTACTCAAGTAAGAGTAGCGTTACTTCAAAATAATATTACTCAAGTAGAAGTAAAAAGTAGTCATTCAAAAAATTACTCAAGTAAGAGTAAAAAAAAGTATTTGGTGAAAAGACTACTCAAGTACTGAGTAACTGTTTGAACATAATAAATTTTTTAGAAATTGTGATAAGACAGACAAAAATATAAAATAATGTGCAAATTCTGCTATTTCCAAATAAAATAAAAATGAGTAAAAATAAATAGCATCTTTACAAAATAAAGATACACAAATAACACAAAGTTCCAAATCTCAGTTTTTCACAACAAAGCTTTTGAAGCCAATACCTACAGTAGGTAACATGTATGTTTGAACAGTGCAAACTACTTACAGTGACAAGATATACTGTACACTGACAGTATAATACTGTATATTCACTTTGTGGTGTAGCGGGTCTGAGGCTTCAAAAAAAATAAAGGCCAGTTTCAAATCCATAGAGCCGTTTCACTTTCCGTGGGCACAATTGCACGACCGCAGGGAGTTAATGAGGTAGTTGGAGCGAGTTGCACCTACACGTGTGGGTGCAATTGTTCTCAATTGCTTCATTGGCTTCCTGCGGCGTATATATACGGGCCAAAAAAAGAAGGGGGACTCAAAGAAAAGGAGAAAAAAAGAGGTTAAAAGATATGAAAGGCAGGCTTGGGAACGACGATCTGGCCACCTGAAGGGAGGAAGCAGTGCGAGCTAGGGCCCCATGAAAGAGCATTAGCTGTGGTGCTCTAGGGGCTAGTTCGCCCCACTGAACATTCGGGTGGAGTGTGGAGAGCAAGGCAGGTGCCCTCCCCTAGGATTCCGAGGTGCGACAATGTGAGCGCGAGGAAGAAGGGAGGAGAGCGGACCTCAGACGGTCTGGCTGTGATGCCTGGAGGCAGTCAAGATGGAGGTCGGCCGAAAGGAGCTTGTGGCTGCTGAGTCTCCGCTGGCTATGAGAGCAATGGGTGAGCCAGGAGGATGCGAAGGAGGTGGGCTGAGATCAGGAGGAGTCAGTCTGCATTTTAACCTCTGATTTTTAACGGATTTATTTATTGATTTTTTTATCCTTACTTTTCACAATAATTTTTATGGATTTATATATGTACTGTTTTTTACTTTTACTTTACTTTTTGACTGGTTTTTAATAAAAGCACTTTTTCCACCATCCTCTGGCCTCATCAGTGAATTATCCTCTTATATCAGCTCATCTCGGTCATAACAATCATCGGTGTGGGTTCAGTAGACTCCCATGTGGAAAGAGGGAGTTTGTAGGGGACTGGCATCGTTACACACTTGCCCTCCAAATAGCACAGCTGATAGAAAATTACATTAGAACAAGGCAGCTTGTGCATGTACAAGAAGTCTGACTTCACCATGACTGTCTGTGCATGTTTGGTTAAAACGTGCTTGTTCTTCACTCAGTGAAGTGATGGTTAAGCTTCAGCAGGATTGGCTCTTAAGGTTCTTGCAGTGAAGCTGTGACCATTTAGTAGTGAACAGGAACCCCGCATGACTAAAAAGTCTCTCACAGGCTGCAGACGCAGGAAGTTTGTCTGTGGTCATGTGACTGCCTGGCTACGTCTGATTGGTGAAACATAGTAATGTAATTATTACTAAGTCTGATTGGTGAAACGTAGTCCTGTGATTATTGCTGTTACGTCTGATTGGTGAAACAGTCATGCAGTAGATCCACTGGCGACTTCTCTCTGGCAAAAAATATAGTGTAATGTATAAATGGAAAAAAGTAACGAGTCAAGTGTTACCCACTGTAGCAGAGTAAGAGTAGTGCTTCTTCTTCACAAAAGTACTCAAGTAAAAGTAAAAAGAATGGTGCAGTAAAACTACTCTTAGAAGTACATTTTTTAAAAAAGGTTACTCAAGTAAATGTAACGGAGTAAATGTAACTCGTTACTACCCAACTATGGGTGTGGATGGGAGCAGAGATGGGGTAGGGTTTATTCTGAAGGAACAGCATATGTCAAGAGTGTTTTTGAGTGATGATTATGAAGACGGAAATTGAAGGTATGATGATGAATGTTGTTAGTGCATGTTCCCCGGATGTTTGGTGTGCGATGGATGAAAAAGATGATTTCTGGAGTGAGTCAGATGAAGTGATGGACAGTGTACTATTGGAGCGGATTTCAATGGACATGTTGGTGAAGGGAACAGAGGGGAGGGAGGAGGTGATGGGTAGGCATGGTGTCAAGGAGAGGAATGAAGAAGGTCAGATGATACTGGATGGACATGGCTGTGATGAATATGAGGAAAAGGAAACCTAGAGTTGGAATCGGGAAGTACAGGAGAGTATAGAGGAAGAGGTTGGCGAAGAAGGGATAGTCAAAGAGATGCAGAAAGTGGGTAAGAGTACAAGGAGATAAGGCGTAAGGTGAAGAGAGAGGTAGCAAAGGCGAAAGAAAAGGCATATGATGAGTTGTATGAGAGTTTGGTAACTAAGAAGGGAGAAAAGGACCTGTACCAATTGGCTAGACAGAGGGATTGAGCTCAGAAATATGTGCAGCAGGTTAGGGTGATAAAGGATAGAGATGGAAATGTATTCACAAGTTGGAAAGAGTGCGTTGAGCTGATGGAAAGAGTACTTTGAGAGGCTGATGAATAAAGGGAACGAGAGAGAGAGAAGAGGTTGGATGATGTGGAGATAGTGAATCAGGAAGTGCAACGGATTAGCAAGGAGGAAGTAAGGACAGCTATGAACAGGATGAAAAATGGAAAGACCGTTGGTCCAGATGACATACCTGTGGAAGCATGGAGGTGTTTAGGAGAGATGGCACTGGAGTTTTTAATCAGATTGTTTAATGGAATCTTGGAAAGTGAGAGGATTCCTGAGGAGAAGAAGTGTACTGGTGCTGATTTTTAAGAATAAGGGGATGTGCAGAGCTGTAGTAACTATAGGGGGGATAAAATTGATGAGCCACAGGATGAAGTTATGGGAAAGAGTAGTGAAAGCTAGGTTAAGAATGGAGGTGATGATTAGTGAGCAGCAGTATGGTTTCTTGCCAAGAAAGAGCACTACAGACGCAATGTTTGCTCTAAGGGTATTGCTGGAGAAGTATAGAGAAGGCCAGAAGGAGTTGGATTGTATCTTTGTGGACCTGGAAAAAGCATATGACAGGGTGCCTTGAGAGGAGTTGTTGTATTGTATGAGGAAGTCGAGAGTGGTAGAGAAGTATGCAAGAGTTGTATAAGATATGTACGAGGTGGAGGTGACAGAGTTAAAGATGCTAAGATTTGCATGGGGTGTGACAGGGATGGACAGGATTAGAAATGAGTACATTAGAGGGTTGGCTCAGGTTGGACGGTTGGGAGACAAAGTAAGAGAGGTGAGATTGCATTGGTTTGGACATGTGCAGAGGGGAGATGCTGGGTATATTGGGAAGAGGAAGCTAAGAATACAGCTGCCAGGCAAGAGGGAAAGAGGAAGGTTTATGGACGTGGTGAGAGAAGACATGCAGATGATGGGTGTGACAGAGCAAGATACAGAGGATAGGAAGATCTGGAACAAGATAATCTGCTGTGGCAACACCTAATGGAAGCAGCTGAAAGCAGAAGAAGATTCAGCAGATGGATATAAAAGTATCAATTTCATTGATGTATATGCCCATGCAGGGTCAATAAGGGATAGCCAATCAACTTACCATGCACATATGCCACCTACCACAATTCTGTTAGTTTATATTTTTAGTATGCTCATTTAGAATAGATCCCTTCAATTCAGTTTTTTTCTTTTTACAGTACTCTTTATTAAGTAATTTTCCTGTGTTTTATAAATAAATTTAGTTAAATTAATGCTTTATTCATAAGTTTCCATTAGCAGACCTTATGCAGGAAACTCATCTCTGTTTGGGTGTGTGACTGAATCTTTAAAAGGTCTCAGTACATGTGCTTCTCACTTTACGCCCACTACTGCTAGAATAATAATAACAAATGTATTTTTACTTCAATAAGTATTGCATGAGGTTACTTGTTACTTTAAAGACTAATTGGTCAATGTAACGCACAATACTTTTAACATGTTACCGAGTTTAGCACTGTACACTCCGCTCTTCAAAACAAATTTAGCAATTTCTGAAATATTTAGACAGATTATTTCCTCTAGGAGAAGGTATAAAGCACTCGTCCAAACATTTGCCTCTGGAAATTTATTGTGCAGACGTTTCTACCCATGCCTTCTGAAAGCTTGAGTGAAACATACACAGCCTAA
>NC_053154.1:156630958-156688458 GCF_016835505.1 Polypterus senegalus
ACTTGGAGAAAGAGCGGTGGATTTCGTGCTGCTTCGCAACCTGTGAACGAACGTCCAGGACATTCTCGTCACTTTGATTGACAAGCTGCAGGACCTGAAAATCTAATGGGGTCAGGTAGGACCCCGGGAAATCCAGTCGTAGATGGGACGCCTGTTTCTGGGGAGACAGCGGCAACAGCGGGTCGACGAGACCGTGGAGGCTACAGAGCATGTCGACATATATATATATATATATATATATATATATATATATATATATATATATATATATATATATATATATATATATATATTGTGAACGATAGGGCGCTCTCCCTTGAACCCCTGTCCACGACTCCAGACACCAGGTAAAAGTCCTCAAGTTGACTTTATTTTCTTGCCACAGTGTACAAAGCACACTCTCCTCCACAATACTCATAAATCACCAATAAATCACAATAATACACAATAAACCAATCCTCCAGCTCCCAGACGCGTTGCCACCCTTCCACCCAGCTCAGCTCATTGTCTGGGAGTTCCCACAGTCCTTTTATACCTCCTGACCCGGAAGTGTTTCTGCCCAATAGTCCACAAGTCCTTTTCCCTTCCGGGTCAGGGTAAATAGTCCCTTTCTTCAACCCGGAAGTCCGTCGCTCTTCCTGTGACGAACCTCCGGGTCCCAGGGCACTGAAGAAGACCCTCGGTCCTCCCTGCAGCTCCCTCCTGTGGCCCCACGGCATCCAGCAGGGCTTTGCATAAAAACTCCAATGTCCATGATGCCCTGCTGGTCTTCTGGGGACCTCCTCGCTGCAAGGAGGGCTCCATCTGGCGGCTTGGGGTATTGGCCGGGATAAATGGCCGGCCATCCATTACAGTATTCCCCCCCCAGCGACGAATTATTATTCGGAGCGGCCTGCCCTGAGAGGGAAGTCTTCCTCCAAGAGGACGTCCTGGTTGAGCCTTGATTAAAACGAACATCTTGGTCCCTGGAGAACCTAGGGGGAATATTATTCCAAATTGACCTCTTGTCCCCCTCTCTCCAAGGACAGTTCCACCAAATATGGCCCAACCTTCGGCACCCGTAACATTGCCTCTGTCCTCCTGGTATTCTTCCCCTACGGGACTGAAAACAATAAGGAACTGTTAGGTCCGCCCCTTTTGCTGGGAGAGAAACCCTGCCGCCTCTACTGGTGCTTTTTCTCTTTTTGACTCTTTCCCTTTCTTGTCAGGAGACCCTCGTTTCATTATCGGGATCTCCTGCTTAATCTGGGGCTTGTCCACAGTCTGAGTCTCTCTATTAAGTAAAGAGAGACCCTTTACTGTTTGCACCCCTTTACTTTTATAAATCACGGGGCGGCGTCTTCAGGGCTGCCTCGCCGGAGTCAGCACTGTCTAGCTGCCCCGGATCGATTAGCGCTTCCGCCGACCACTTTCGGTTAACGTACCGACCTCTCTTGTAGGGTACGCCGTGTATTGGCACCCGCTACTTATTAAACGCGGGCCCGGATCACACAGCGTCCCTCTATTATATACGATACGGGTCTCGCTTACCTGTATCGCCGCATCATTCATTACGGGAGGCTCCTCACCAAATCGCCGCACGTAGGCCCTCATCTTCTCCAACGGCTCTCTGGCTGCCGCTCCCAAATCCCCGATGATCTTTTCAATGGTCGTCAGGACCTTTAAGATACTCGCTACGGGCTCGATTAGTTTTTCGAGCTCCCGTAAGTCAATATAATTATTTATTTCGACCGGCAGAACACTCACTTCCTCGTTTGTGTTACCTGCCGACCGGGAGCCAATGAGCACGCCCGCTTCAGGCACGTGCTCTGACGGGTCTCGCGGAGGCTTCTGGGATTTGGAGTTCTCGGAGGGTCGAGTTGCCTTCTTCGGCGAACTGCGGTCTGCCTTTAATATTTTTCCGACATCCCGATCAGCTAATTCCCGACCCTCCTTACCTTCTTGTGTGTTGAGCGATGCCTCGCTCGCCTCCCCCTTCCCTTCGGAAAAACCAAGTCCGTTCCTTCGGGCTTGAAGGTGCAAACTGCAGGGGCGGAGCTCCTCCTTCCCAGGATGCACCGGGTTTGCTACCGTGTCCCTCGTCGGCTGCCATCATGCGGAAGTCGATTTCTAGGTGCTCTGGCTTCGACAAGAGAAGGCCGTCGTCTTCGGGGCAGTCTCCTTTTCCCCTCGGAGCCTCCAGGTGGTCATCTCCAAGGTACATGCACGGGACAAGGTGAGAAACAATAAAAGGATTTTTAAAGTCGTTCCCGGCACGTACCTTAGAGGGATCGTTGCTTCCTGGAGGTTTCTCGGACTTGTAAGGCCTCTCCTTAACTCCTCCCGAGCGTCGGCCATTGCACCTACGGCACTCCCGCTGGCGTTGTCGCTTTGCTTGCCCTTCTTTTTTCCCATTTTGGACTCGGTTTTTTCGGGTTTTGGCGATGCTGTGGTGATTCCTGATTCCGTCGTCTGTTCAGGGTTCGTTTCCCACAGAAATTTTGTTTCAGGTCCTCTGCAAACGACGCTAGAGTATCCTGCCGACTACGCCACTGTGAACGATAGGGGGCGCCTCGCTCCCTTGAACCCCTGTCCACGACTCCAGACACCAGGTAAAAGTCCTCAAGTTGACTTTATTTTCTTGCCACAGTGTACAAAGCACACTCTCCTCCACAATACTCATAAATCACCAATAAATCACAATAATACACAATAAACCAATCCTCCAGCTCCCAGACGTTGCCACCCTTCCACCCAGCTCAGCTCATTGTCTGGGAGTTCCCACAGTCCTTTTATACCTCCTGACCCGGAAGTGTTTCTGCCCAATAGTCCACAAGTCCTTTTCCCTTCCGGGTCAGGGTAAATAGTCCCTTTCTTCAACCCGGAAGTCCGTCGCTCTTCCTGTGACGAACCTCCGGGTCACAGGGCACGAAGAAGCCCTCGGTCCTCCCTGCAGCTCCCTCCTGTGGCCCCCACGGCATCCAGCAGGGCTTTGCATAAAACTCCAATGTCCATGATGCCCTGCTGGTCTTCTGGGGACCTCCTCGCTGCAAGGAGGGCTCCATCTGGCGGCTTGGGGGTATTGGCCAGGATAAATGGCCGGCCATCCATTACAATATATATATATATATATATATATATATATATATATATATATATATATATATATATATATATATATATATATATATATATATATATATATATATATATATATATATATATATATATATATATATATATATATATATATATATATATATATATATATATATATATATATATATATATATATATATATACATATATACACACACACATACATATATATTAGCGGTTCCCGATTAATTTTACCCTCGCATCCCCTTGGTTTGAGAAGTATGAAAAAATATGCAGTTAACGCAGAAAGAGAGATCACCAATTGAAGCTTTATGAATAATGGATACTTTATTCTCCATCAATGATTGTTTTGGTAAAGCCATACCCAGTGTAATCATTAGATGAATGGTAAGAAAGTAACAGCGAGGAGAGAGTGACTTATTGAGGCACGCAGGCAAAACCACAATAGCACGGCGGGCTTGATGTAGTGCGCGTCAACTCGATCTGAATTGCGCGATCACATTCGAAAAAATATATCTTTTTACGTTCTATTTAGTCGACACAAGTATCTTTGGTTGGAATGTAAGGCGAATTTACTCTTTACATTTCTAAGGTGAAGAAAAATTTATGCAATGATGCCTACATTTAACTTACATTCCTACCAAAGATATTTCTGTTAACTAAATAAAAATTCCTTCTATTTAAAATTTAAATAGAACTTGAACAGATACGATAGTTCATAATATCCACGCAGACTTGCACGTAAGAGCGGGAGTCATCCGTTTTAAGAAGCAGCGTATTGCACTGATACGAAATAGCCTGCCCATTTAATTATTTAGGAATGGATAAATAAATTAAGATTTTGTACAAATAATGTCTTTCATGTTTCTTCCTTGATGGATTCTGGCACCCCCAGCAGCAGTTGCTCGCACCCCAAAGAGTGTATATATATATATATGTGTGTGTGTGTGTGTGTGTATATATGTAGATATGTATGTATATGTATATATATGTTTATATATGTGTGTATGTATTGTCACACACGTGCACATGGGAGGCAGCTAAAGGGCTTAAGTGAAGGCAGTTCGGAGGCATGCCGGGGTGTGGCAGAGTGCACTGACTCTTTTTCTCCCTTGCCTGGAGACCATCCTGGGGGATTTCACCTGGCTCTCCTGACATCACTTCCGGGACTGTGCCAATGGAAGTCGGCCACACCAGCTCCAGTCCCTCTGATGTTACGTCCGGCTATGAACCAATGGTGGAAGACCACGTGCCGGATCCATATGACCTCACTTCCTGTCTCCCCCTTTAAAACCTACCCCTTTTCCTTTGTTTCCTCAGTCTTGTTCTGGACTCAGTTGAATGCACTTCAGTGCTGATTATTTGATAAAACGACCTTTTGCAGCCAGGATACCACATTATACGGGTGGCTGCCCCAACCCTTTATCTGTCCATGTCTCGTTCTTGTGACAGTATATATATATGTATTTGTGTGTATATATATGTGTGTATGTATGTATGTGTGTATATGTAGATATGTATATATGTATATGTATATATATGTATATATATGTGGATGTATGTGTATATGTATATATATATATATATATATATATATGTATATATATATATATATATATATATGTGTGTGTGTGTATATATATATATATATATATATATATATACAGCAACACTCATCACTCACAACAGTGACAAAACAATTACATTGACAATAATGTTACGTTATTTTCAAAATGTTTCCTTTTCTTTCTCATTACTTCTTTAACACACTATTTCTCCGCTGCGAAGCGCGGGTATTTTGCTAGTTTAAATATAAGGGTAGGGACTAAATACTTGTTAGTTATGTTCAGATATTGAAAAAAGCATTAACTTGAAAGAACATGCACATACTTTCTCACTTGACCATCCATCCATTATCCAACCCGCTATATCCTAACTACAGGGTCATTGGGGTCTGCTGGAGCCAATCCCAGCCAACATAGGGCACAAGGCAGGGAACAAACCCCAGGCAGGGCACCAGCCCACTGCAGGGCACACACATACACGGGACAATTAAGAATTGCCAATGCACCTAACCTGCATGTCTTTGGACTGTGTGAGGAAACCAGAGCACCTGGAGGAGTGACACGGGAAGAGCATGCAAACTCCACGCAGGGAGGACCCAGGAAGCGAACCTGGATCTCCTAACTGTGAGACAGCAGCACTATCCACTGCACCACTGTGCTGCCCTCACTTGACCATAAATGCTTTAATGCCATTAGAACTATGGCCATACTTAATTCCTCAATTAATTTCTGAGTAATAGGGCAACACAAAACTTGTTTACAAGGTGTTGAGTGACAAAAATAAAAATACAGGAAAAAAAAGAGACATTACACTTTTTCAGTGCATGTGCATTGGAAGCATCGTCCAAAATGATAAAATGACAGAAACAAATTTTAAAGCTTACATAACTTTGCTCATGTTCAGCTATGAGGAAAAAACAGCTTTGGGCCTTAAAACTCATTTCCCTAGTATTAGACATTGAAGTGTCTGCAGGCAGTTACCAAACAAAGTAGTAATTTTGTAAAATCTACTCACCCCTTCCGATGGATAAGCCACCCAGCCTAGGTCCCCTAGCGCTGACATAGAGTCCAGTAGTGTCACTGCAAGCCGAAAAAGGAAACAAAACATTTCAGAACACTCTTCGCTCTCTGTATATTTGATATTGAATGACTACCCAGCTTCCCAGATGAAACATACATACAGAAATGCTTATAATAAGTGTTAGAACAATGTTCTACTGTCTTTTTTTAGTTTTCTGTCAAAAGAAATAGCCACTTTAAATGAAAATGAAAGAAGATGGATGAATTTCTTTTGTTTAAGACTTGCAATGTTTGATCCTCAAATACCTGCTTAAAAAGGTTACTAAGGTAACTCTAAAATGTGTAGCAAGTTACTGCAATTAATAACAGCAGATTGCATTGAAAAATCACTTAGAATTCCTCAGGCACTTATTTGAAAATAACACTAGTAAGCATATTTGTATAAGTGTAACCTCTGGAATATTCTGGAATTTACAAATACAAGTTATTCACTGGCTAAACTATTAAAGGCAGGATTACAAAGCATCATAAGCATCAGGTAGAGAATTACAAAACAAACCTACCTAATTCAGTTTGAGGAGGTGGGGGCACCAGAGCTCATTGTCACAACCGAGCTGAGGTTCTGCCCCTAGTCCTCTTACGCCTGTCTACAGCTTCGGGCCCCTCCTATCCATACCACTTGTAATGCAATGCTTTTTGTGCTGCAGTCGTGTATTATAGTGGGATAAACTAGAAGAGCACATGTAACACTTTCGCTCAAGCATGGTTTTCTATACATTTACAAGAGTATCTCTGGAGCTCCCCAATAGTGGTTTGTTGTTAAGTGTGGTGGTTTTTTTTGGTTTTTTTTTCAAATTTTAGTTGGTTTGTCTGCAATGGGCTGGCGCACTGCCAAGGGTGTGTTTCCTGCCTTGCGCCCTGTGTTGGCTGGGATTGGCTCCAGCAGACCCCCCGTGACCCTGTGTTAGGATATAGTGGTTTGGACAATGGATGAATGAATGGATAGTTGTTTTCTGTATTGTTTAATTTGCTTAATCTTTTGGCTATTTTGATGTTCATTTATGACCAATTTCTTATTTTTTTGACAATTTTTTTTGGATCCGTGTTTTATAGATTATTTAATTTTCTATTCTGTATATGGCCGTCAACTTGTTTCTTTTCTTTTTGGATTACAGACTTGTATAATTAAAAATGAATAATTAACCTTAATGCCTGTTTTTGTTGTGGCTTGCTCTTGATTTACATTGTTGAAGGTTATACTGTGTACGCTTCAATGCCCATCAGTCCAGCTGGCTGCTTTTAGGGACATTCTACACTCACCTTGGTGATATTTTGGAGGAATTAGATGGATAGTTTTGGGGTGCTTTATTTGGCAGAGTGGCCTGTTCTCGTAAAAAAAATTGGCTGAAAGTTTTTTTTTTTTAAATTGTTACATATTTCCACATCTGTAGTTGATGAAGTAGTGTTAAGAATAAGGTACAATATAATACTACTACTACTATTGCAATAGGGAGATGCTTCTGATTTATTTATTTTTTTAATGATTTTTACCTGGAGTTACAATTCAGAAGATCAATGAGCACTTCAGAATCTGACAGAATCTAAGCTGTTCTCATAGGTATTGACAAAAATAAGATTTTTTTTCTCTTAAAGAATGAGAGTTGCATCAGCTTTTTTTAAAAGGCTAAGCCACTACCACTCTTACTTCCATTATGAGTTGATAATCAAAATAGCAGAAATGTGGCATGCAGCCATTGCTTATTGACAAGCATGCTTGGCAGTCAGAGCCTGACATGTTTGCATTCACAAAGTGCTGGTTTATCTTATGCAAGATCACTGTACAATCTCTGCTACAGATCAGATTTAGCATTAAATAAGGTCAAAAAGAAATGTGGACGGGAGTGTCAGTAGGCTTTGTGCCCTAGGAATCAAGCTACCCAAATTATAACATTTCAGTAAATTTATCACTCTGAAGCTGATCTTTCTGATCATAAAATAGGACATTACGATAGCAATTGACAGAGATAATTCATAATTACAGAATTACAATATTACAATTCCCAATATATTATCAAAAATTAAAAGTTCCCCATGAGTGCTTCTTTCTCTTCCATGATTTGGCCCAAAAACTAATCAGCACATCACCATCTCATAACAGGCTTAAGTTTTGAGCTTGGTATTTTTCTGTACAGCCATTTTAGCTGTAGACCAGTGAAAGGCAACCTTATTCGAGTTGCGGAGCACTAAGTCCAAAATTTTCTTGTTGATCATTTGAAGTCTCTCGCGTTTCTTAGACTTCATTTCCGTAAGTGTTCCGTTATCTGTTTTTCCAACATAAAATATATATTTTTTAAACATTATCTTTTTAATCAACCAAAAGTTCAAAAACACTACCAATTTTAAATATTTTACAAAAGGTTTCGCGGCACACCAGTGTACCGCGGCACACCATTTGCCCGACAATGCTCTAGACCATCCCCAAGAAACTACCACACAGACACACACACAGATACACACCCAACATCAAGATATCAATGTTTTCAGTATCAGGGACCCTAAAACATCAAGATCTGTCAAAAACTGAAGATTAAAATTGACAAATCTAAAGGTTTCACTTCTCCCCTATAGATGATACATTATTGTGGGGAAGGGCGCAAAGCAAAAAACAAAAAACATTTAATTATTTCAGGAACCACTCTCCAAATGTTTTATTTTGACTATTTTGCTACTTTATCATCCAAGCAGTTGGATGGAAGGATTTGTAATATGCATTGGATTTTTAGTAAGCAGACCACTGTATGGAAACAAATACAGATATTATGAAAGAAAAAATAATCCAAAAAAGGAGTAAATAAAAAAAAAAACCTCACAAGCAAAATATATGAATTGTCATGAAACAAAACAACCTTAAATGGAATAAACATTCAACCTTTCAAGTAATATGTAAAATTTGACAATATATAAAGATATTTTGTACAATATCTGACTCAAAGAAAAGCAGGAATGCCCAGTTGTGAGTATTATCTTTATTCTATGAAGCAGCAAGATAACTGTAAAACCACTCACCAATATTTTATACCTCAGGTAATATAAATTCTCACACAGATTGAAAGTTAAACATAATGGTACCTGTTGTAATACTACTACAGAATAACAAACACAGTGGTCTATTTTCCTTTTTTAATTGTAAAGGTCTGTCTGGAGGTTTTGGGAGACTAAACTACAATGCTGTTTATATTTTAAAGTTTAGCCAAAATTAAACTAAACAAGGCGATTTGTATAATTAAATTATTTTCTCTGACATGGTTTGTTTTGAAATATTTAAGCACATAATAGAATTAAAATTCTTATTTTTTAGGAACTCTTAAATAAGACAGTAAAAGTTCACCAGACAAATCAATAGTGCCATTATGTAATGAAGAAAAACATGCACATACTACTTGGTCCTAAACTTTATGTCCCTGCAAAAATTAACATGCATAACAGGGAACTGCTATAAAGCATTAACACCTTCAAAATGATGACTCCCAGTTAGAAAGATAAAAGCTATAACGAGTGCAAGGTCCTCCATTATGGGACTCAAACAACATGCTGCCATTAGCACAAACAAAAGAATACCAGCCACTAAGTGTTTTCAACCAGAGCTGGCTGTTTGTTTTATTTAATTAGGCAACATATATTAAATAAGTAGCCCAAGCTCAGCAGTGAGCCCAACACAATGAATTTGTGAAAAAATAACCAGAGAACACCTAGTAAATGTGATCTCAATTTTCAAAAGTACAACATGTTCAATGTTAAAAAATGAATGGTAAAGAAGAGAAAACTTGGAAGAAGAACAAAAATGTAATAATTGTTCATTCATCAACAGTGCAGTGTGAAACTAAAATGTAATAAAACAAAATACTATGGAGTATAAAAATCAAAGTTAAAATTTAATCTAGACTTTATACTAAAGCATATTAGTATAAATAAGCTATGTTTAAGTCTCTATATTGGCAAAATAATATGTTCGTTTTTCATTGTATAGAACATTTCTAACAGTACTACAAAGTAAAAAAAAATGTTTTTTCTAAAGATGTTAAATTATTTTTAATCAAAATCCATATACAACTTTATTATAATCAGCCAATGTGGATCCTAAGGATTATAGCATCATCAGCACAACCCGGCTCTGACCATTAAACTACAATAATGATTCAAAATCCGTTTGTCAAGATCTCAGTCACAACCAATTATTTCTTCAAGGGTATGATTAAAGGCTCAGTTAGAAAGAAACTCTCCAGACTGGGAGAGCTGTCAGGTTGAAGAATGAGAAACATTGGTCTTCAATATTTGAAAGCCATTTGCTTTCCATTAAACTACTTTACATAAAGGCTTAAAGAAATGTTATAGTCTTAAGAACATGCATAAGAACACAGAAACTATTTTGATGAAATTAAGTCAATCGACACTCCTTTAATATCTTTATTACCACATATATTTTGAATAGGAAAGGACACTTAATGCAAAGCAGATTTATAATTCGGATTTGTGCCAGCACATACAGCGGTGAATTAAAAAAACTGGAAAAGTGGAGTTGGAGTACATTAAATTTTGTTGTAATCAATGTCAAATGTCTACAAAACACTTTTCAAATACAGTATCAATGTAGTCTGTAAACATGGCAAATACAACATTAAACTTCATTAATGCAGTTTATATAAAAAGGAATGTCCAATTCCAGTTTTTGCCTTAGTGAGATCAGCTGCCACTTACTGTATTGTTATGGTTGATACAGTGAACTGTCCAATAAGAATTAAGTAAAATTAATTTTATGAGGATACTCCATTAATTCAGTCTTATAATCTGTGAGAGTGTTTATGTGTTAGAGTATCATGTCAGCTATAGTGATAACTCTGAGACTATTACAGTTTCAAAATTTATTTTCTGTGACTGTACAGAGAGGCCGTTGGCACTGCAGTAAAAGATTGCACAAAATGAAAAGAAATTAGATATATGCTAAAATTATCACACTGGGTAACATTTGGTATTCATGTTACCATTAATAAATGAAAACATTGAATGTATAGAATCTCAGTTTACTTTGTTAATTTATGTAAATATCAGTTTAGATTCAATTATACACAATTATCCAAATGGACAAAGAATAAACTTAGTATAGCTAGACATCATGCAGTTTATTGTAATAAATAAACTTTCATAAAAAAAAAAAATATTTCCATCTCTCTCCACCGCTCACAGTACCTATCATAGAACCTGTTTAAGCTTGTCCTGCTAGAATGTATCCCAAGGCAGAAACCAACTCCGCACAGAAAAAATAACATTCTACAACCTGATTGATGAAATTCAGGGTAGCAAGAGGCCAAAGCCTTCTTGGTGGCTTTTGGGTTCAAAGTAGCAACAAAAACACGGCAGTGTATACTCAAATATACAGCCACACAAGTCCAGTTTAGAATTGTGAATTTACCTAACGCGTAAGTCTTTGGAACTTGGAATGATAACTGAAGTACCTTGAGAAGAACCCATGCAGCAGCTTTGGGAAATAAAATAAAACTTTACTCAGAAAGAAACTCAACACAGAAATTAATGACACTGGATTTTTGAGGCAGTAGCACTACCCACATCCGCCATTGCCGGTCCCAAGCCCGGGTTGGGTGTCAAGCTAGCAGCCCAATCCTGCAAAAGCTCAACAGCTGCTGCAGAAACAGCAAGACGAATTTCATGCAATCAGAAGGGAATTCAGTTTCAAATCATATGATGGTGCCAGAGCAAACCAACACCAGTGTCTGTTGAAGGCTATTTTCTCAGCCAAGAATATCACAATGAAACATGCAAACGCTATATCAGACTGGATGATTCACCCAATTCCTACAGGTCTTCAGTGATTACAGGCTGGACATACTTGACATCAGTGAGGTCGGGGGATGGGGAGCAGATGAATCAAAAGCAACGGCAAGACTATCTTGTATGCATGCCATGAAGAATGGCATAAACATGGAGTCAGTCTCGTCCTGGGCCAACAAGCGACAAAGGCACTCATTGGATGGGAACCTTTCAGTGATCAAATAATCACAGCCTGCTTCACCCAAGGTCATGCCAAAGCAACCATCGTACAAGTGTACACACCAACAGACGGGTGCACCTTCCATGAGATTGACTTAATTTGCATTAGTCGGAAGTTGAGATCGTCACTGCATGATGCAAGTGCCTAGAGAAGGGCAGACTTTGGATTGTATCATTATCAAGTTAGGGTGGATATCAAACTTTAGCTCCAAAACCAAAGGCAGCCAAATTTAAAATGAACGTTTGCAATGAAGAAGAGCAAGAATCCTGCAATGGCTAGCACCTTCACTCTGGAATTGCACAGCCGCTTTGGCCCTCGAGGACACGGTGGATGTGGAAGGCCTCTGGAACAATCACAGGGACACCATTATGGTATGCACCCAAAACACCATTGGGAGACAACAAGGAAAAAGGAAGGAGCAGTGGATCCAAGACAGATCATGGAATCTGACTGATGAAAGGAAGGTCTCAAAGCTAAAACAGGAACAGGCTAAAGATGCAAATGAAGCCGAAGAAATGAGTCAAAGATACACAAAGCTCAACTGGTTGCCAGAAGGACAGGAAGGAATGGCTGGAGCAGAAAGCTGATGCACAAGAAGCGGTTGACCAAAACAACTCCAAAACTCTCTACCACATTGTCATTAAACTGACTGGAAGGAGGGACAATTCCAGGGTACTGATCAAGGTCAAGAAAGGGAAGCTCTTATTCAGCAAAGAAAGCAAAACAAAAGGTGGATCGAACACTTTCAGGAAACCTTCAACCAGCCAGAGCAAACCACCATATACAACTTCGATGAACAGAATGCTCAACAAGAGCTCCAGGTGAACACTGGTGATATCACCATCTAAGAATGAAAGATCATGATCAGAAGCCTGAAAAACAATAAGGCAGCTGGCTTGGATGAAAAACCTGCAGAGATCCTAAAACACGGCTGCAAGCCATTTCAGGAGAATTGACATTGCTGCAAGAAGTGGTGCAGTCACAGAGGACTGGCAAAGAGGTGTCATTGTCAAGATCTCCAAGAAAGGAAACATCTCTGAATGCACCAACTGGCGGGGCATTACCCTTCTCTCAGTGCCCAGAAAATCATTCTGTGCAGTCCTCCTTTGACCACATCACAAACAAAGAGGTGCTTCGAAGGAGTGGCTCATGTAAACTCCATAACATCGTCACATGTGAAAGACTCCGACTAGCTGGCTACATCCTTCGCATGGAGGACAATCTGATCCCTAGGGTGGCAATGAGTTGCACACATCATGACACCAAGCAACCACGAGGACATCCCCGAATTACATGGAGAAAAATTTTTGGCAAGACCTGAAGGCACTGAACACAACATGGGATAATGGCGAAACACTCACCCAAGATCTAAACAACTGGAGAACCCTCGCTGCCCAATATGCCACATAGCATGGGAGGAACTACTGTAAGTCTACATCTAAATACTAGCCAGTACAACTCTACTAACCTATAAAAATACTAACTTTAATAAAATGCAATTACATTAAGCTAAGACTTATAACTGGCAAAATCAGACACAGTATAATTAAAAGCAATAAGTTTGGGGAAATTAAGTCTGATCTTGCATAAAAATGAACTGAATATAGTTCATCCCACACTGGGATAAAAATCAGTTTTTTTGAATAGCGTCCTTCAGTCAGTAAAGGTTTAAAATGCTTACAGATGTTTACAAATATTCTATTTAACAGCAAAATCAAAGTATCAATTCTTACAATATTGAAATATATAAACATACTAGTGAAGATAAACACATAAGTAATACAATGCAGAAATCAATCCCAAATGTAAACAAAGTACATTTTGTACCTCATTTTGTATTCTTACTAAAAAGTGTCTTTGCTTTGTATGTATTTACTAAATGCATGGATGTAGCTCTCAAACATATAATGAAACAAAGACACGACTTCAGGGAACCATGATAAGCAGGTAACCAATATTAAAATTAATATAAAAATCGATTATACAGATAGTTTGCATTTCTCTACATTAACATGTCAAAAATGGCAACTTCTGCCATTTTGTTTTTGCAAATTTAAATACATAGATACCCAACTCATTGTTTACATTTGCAAAATGAATGAAATCAGTTGGCTTAGTAGATAGTAGATATGGTCCTGGATAGACTTCAGGTTTTGTACTGATTATCGTTTTTCTTTCTTTGTATGATTTATTATCCATACTAAATTCACTCACAGCCTCATCGTGACAGAGAATATAGCTAAACTATATGTCGTCTCTGCCACTATAGTTCAACTACTGCAAAGTCTTAATCTACTTAAGCAACTTATATTTGCCTGACAGTAATGGACATAAAGCAGAAACCAGGGATGGGTTCTCTGTGTGTTTTCATTTAAAGGCAAATTACTAACTCAGTTACAATTCTGACTGGGCAGTCATACTGCTAGCAATTTTTTGGTGTGTAGTGGGAAGCCATGGCCATTAATGCAATAACATAGATAGCTCTAAACAGAAAAATCAAAAATCTATCTGCTGTGCTATGATGCTGCTTTGAGCTGTTTTATATTAAACATAAAGAATAATGAGACATACCACACATTACAAATATAACTAAAACAAAAAGCAAAGAACAGCAATAAATATTTAAATTTCATTTTTTACAGTAGCAACCACTGAAGTTCTCCAGCTGTTGAGGTTCAAACCCTAGATTAAGTGTCATGGAGATCTATTACATTCAGTTATTGGAACACTCTTCTAACACTAAACAATTTATGCATCTTGATTTACTTTATCTCATGATGTACTGTATATCATCCAGAGGTTGTTTCCTACCTAGTACTAAAGCTGCTAAAACAGGCTCTGCTCCACCTGTGATTGCTAAAATGAACTGAGCATGTTTGAGAATATTGTTATTAGAAGCTCAATATTCTGCTAATTTTGTTTTCTCTTCTCTTGAAGTTGTTTGACAATTGAATTTCTCTATAACTGTCAGATGGAAAACCTAACTTTGTAAGAAATTAAGTTCATAAACTGCATATTTCAGACTTCTCCTGATACATCTTTTCTTAATGAAGGCAATCCACATCTTAACTTATTTTTTCTGTATATGTCTAATTTTCCAGTGGTGTCACTCTTATTTTAGTGAAGAGGTTTCATATTCTTCATAGTCTTTGATCTTTAGAATCTGCTTATTCACTCTTTTCTCAGTGCAATTAAAGGTTCCACCTCTTGCATTATTAAATTGATTGAACTCTATTCAAACACTCTTATTACTGATGATGTTGCTAATAAGTGGTATGGTAATGGTGCCTAAGGAATCCTGCATCCGTGGATCTAATCCCATCTATATGTTTTGTGAGTAATATGAGTTACTATGTTCTTACCATATCTACAGGAATGTTTATCCCATCTACAAAGCTGTGTATATTACATTAACTAGCATTTTTAAACTGTATTTGAGTATGGGTATATGCATGAGTGTGTATTACCTTCCCTTTCACCTCCCAAGTACCCCAAATGCTGCTTCTAGTAAGCTTTTTGCCTTGCTGCAAAAGCTGCCACTGGCTCCCTGAAGTTCAAAATAAACAAAGTGGTTTAAAAAAAATGGATGAATGAATACATGGATGTGTGGATATAAAAACCTGAATGAACATAAATACCTCACTTTTATGAATATTAACTGCACTGTTTTATATTATTGACTTTGAATATTATTTCTAACTGCTTTGTAAGTGGTGGGGTGTGTGACTTAAAACTACAAAATACAACAAGTGACTGAGTGAGAAAGCCTGAATATTGGCTACCAAAATAACGCACAGTGATGCCACTCAGCTGTATGTGAATGAAACCTAATTCCAGACCCTTAGAGGAAAAAGTCCATTGCATCAGTGGCCATACAGCCATATCATATTCAAAATTATTGATCTCAGCCCGCTGAAAAATAAAAATGAACAAACATTATTGAAATCTCAAAGATGTTTTTGTTATGTTAAATAAGGACAAAAATTCTAATCAAAGCAAAAAAAAAAAAAAAATCAATCCATCTTTGAACATAATTCCTACTCAACTCTGTTCAAACATGAAACATACTCATATAGTGAAAAAACTACTACAGAAATGTATTATCTTTTGACATGTATTGTCTTTTCCTTGAACATGATTATTTTTAGACCAAAGTAAGAGCCTTGATTTTTAGCAGAGTTGCTGTAACATAAGACTGCAGATATCTTCTGAAGATGCCATTAATAAACCAATATACCTTAATTGTCTCCCGCAGGTAAGGATTTGAGAAGCTCATGTGCAGAAAAGAAAAACCACAGACCCTCTTTAGTCTGTATTGATCTGTCACAATGTCATTGCATAGCCTTCATAATTACTTATTGATAGCCTATGAAATCATGTTTTATAGTTCTCTCTCTCTACCATGTATATAGCATTCTTTGCAATCGTTCAAAAAGATGTATAGATTTTATATTTCATGGTAAAAATATGGCTAACTTTGAAATTACTGGACTACAATAAGACACCAAGCTGAAAAAAACTCCATTAAAATATAATGTACATGTTTTTCAGACACTGCCTGGAATAAATTAAGTGCAAAATCCACATTTGAGCATGCAAAACTGTCATACTGTAAGCACTTCCTAATTACACATCTTGACATTACTTTGGGAACAGCATGTTTCATCTGACAGCAGTGTGAAGACAGACAGAGAAAGAGGTATCTGCTTAATGCAGTGGAAGATCAGTTCCATTTTGTTCCCAAAGTGAAATCTCCTAAACCTGATAGAGGACTAGTTAGATATATATATATATAACACATCAGTAGTCCTGTCTGTTTTCTGAAAATGATATGATCATCCCTCAGCATCCAATGAAGATTGGTTCAGGAAAACAACAGATAAAATTTGTAGATGCTCAAGTCCTGTATATAAAATGGTGTAGCATTTGCATATAACCTATGCACATTCTCCTGTATATTTTAAATCACTTCTACATTACTGCTAATATGTAATACGATGTATGCTATGTACAGTGCACCCGGAAAGTATTCACAGCGCATCACTTTTTCCACATTTTGTTATGTTACAGCCTTATTCCAAAATGGATTAAATTCATTTTTTCCCTCAGATTTCTACACACAACACCTCATAATGACGACGTGAAAAAAAGTTTACTTGAGGTTTTTGCAAATTAATTAAAAACAAAAAAACTGAGAAATCACATGTACAGTACATAAGTATTCACAGCCTTTGCCATGAAGCTTAAAATTGAGCTCAGGTGCATCCTGTTTCCCGTGATTATCCTTGAGATGTTTCTGCAGCTTAATTGGAGTCCACCTGTGGTAAATTCAGTTGATTGGACATGATTTGGAAAGGCACACACCTGTCTATATAAGGTCCCACAGTTGACAGTTCATGTCAGAACACAAAACAAGCATGAAGTCAAAGGAATTGTCTGTAGACCTCCAAGACAGGATTGTCTCAAGGCACAAATCTGGAGAAGGTTACAGAAAAATTTCTGCTGCTTTATAGGTCCCAATGAGCACAATGGCCTCCATCATCCGTAAATGGAAGAAGTTTGCAACCACCAGGACTCTTCCTATGCTAGCCGGCCAACTAAACTGAGTGATCGGGGGAGAAGGGCCTTAGCCAGGGAGGTGACCAAGAACCTGAGGGTCACTCTGTCAGAGCTCCAGAGGTCCTCTGTGGAGAGACGAGAACCTTCCAGAAGGACAACCATCTCTGCAGCAATCCACCAATTAGGCCTGTATGGTAGAGTGGCCAGACGGAAGCTACTCCTTAGTAAAAGGCAAATGGCAGCCCGCCTGGAGTTTGCCAAAAGGCACCTGAAGGACACTCAGACCATGAGAAACAAAATTCTCTGGTCTGATGAGACAAAGATTGAACTCTTTTGTGTGAATGCCAGGTGTCACGTTTGGAGGAAACCAGGTACCGCTCATCACCAGGCCAATACCATCCCTACAGGGAAGCATAGTGGTGGCAGCATCATGCTGTGTGGATGTTTTTCAGCGGCAGAAACTGGGAGACTAGTCAGGATAAAGGGAAATATGACTGCAGCAATGTACAATGGATAAAAACCTGCTCCAGAGCGCTCTTGACCTCTGCCTGGGGTGACGGTTCATCTTTCAGTAGGACAACGACCCTAAGCACACGGCCAAGATATCAAAGGAGTGGCTTCAGGACAACTCTGTTAGTGTCCTTGAGTGGCCCAGCCAGAGCCCAGACTTGAATCCGATTGAACATCTCTGGAGAGATCTTAAAATGGCTGTGCACCGATGCTTTCCATCCAACCTGATGGAGCTTGAGAGGTGCTGCAAAGAGGAATGGGCGAAATTGGCCAAGCATAGGTGTGCCAAGCTTGTGGCATCATATTTAAAAAGACTTGAGGCTGTAATTGCTGCCGAAGGTGCATCGACAAAGTATTGAGAAAAGGCTGTGAATACTTATGTACTTGTGATTTCTCAGTTTTTTTTTTTTTAAAATAAATTTGCAAAAACCTCAAGTAAACTTTTTTCACATTGTCATCATGGGGTGTTGTGTGTAGAATTCTGAGGAAAAAAATTTATTTAATCCATTTTGGAATAAGGCTGTAACATAAAATGTGGAAAAAGTGATGTGCTGTGAATACTTTCCGGATGCACTGTAAATGGTTGTCACACTATTTTTTAAGAGAATTACAAGAAAAAAGTATGTACGTGTTGCGTATAGATGCAACACTTGCAGCCTAATTACTTTGTACACATCAGCGACATATTTCTCTTTCATCACATATTTCTTTTGTTTACTGATCTGAAAGAGAAATAAACAGAATATACACGTACATATAGAAAATATTACAAAATAGATAAAATATTCTATAGAGAGATTCTCTCTCTCACACACACACACAGCACACAACACAAGTAGTGAAATGGCAAGATACGAGGAGAATAATGCTCAAATAACTTGTGATGGAGAGAGACTGAGGATCTGTGAAATGGTGGGAGGCCACAGCCAGGTACTCTATGCCTTTGTGAAGTTCACATAGACTCACCATAGTGCTTTGTGGAACTTTCTATACAAGTGGGTTGGTTGAATATGTAGATGCAGAGGGTTGAGTATATTAGGAAATGGTTACCAAAGGCTGCAGACACTGACTTTCACGGTTAACCTTTGAATTGTAGAGCTAGTGATGGTTTTGTGTTCTTAGCCAAATACTTTGAGGAAGGTTTACTATTAGGCTGATTCATTACTACTCAAAAGTTAAGGCCACATCAAGGCTTATAAATAGAACTACCACATACTACTACATAAATCCACTTCTTGAATTCCTACTTTACTGTCCATCTTTATTTTTACCAATTTCTGAAAATCTGCTCCTAATATACACAATTGTCAATGTCTTTGCTCAATCTGCCTTGTAACGTTTGCTTTCACATAATCATGTTTACAAAGGGGCTAGCACAGTGGTAAAACTGAAAGATGCAAGTCCTTTTCTTTCTGTTTGAACAAGATATTATAATACGTGACTTGGACTGAGCAGTCAAAGTGGATTTGAGATAATTGCTTTTAGCCACAACACTATATCATAATGTACAATATCATGGGTGAGGCTGAACAAAACTATTCCCTTTCCCAAGGACTATGAATTTCCTATTGCCAGCTTAACTTTGTGTTCTTAATTAGTAACTTATTGGCAAATAAATAAGCTTGATGTACTGAATAGTACTATCTGGTTTGACTAAATCTTATGTTCTTAAACCTGAATGAGTGAACAATGATGCCAGGTTTTTAACATTTTTCCCAAGCACAGAATCTTTTTCATAATTGGAAGATGCTTCCTACAGAACATATCTAGTCAATTATTTCCCCCCACATTGGTTTCTTTAATACAATCCCAATAGGCTAATGGTTATACTTGCAGGCCTAATCAACACAATCTAATGCCGTGAGGAACTGTTGATTCTCCCTGCTCCTGTGGCATGCTTCATGGTTTACCAGAAGTCCCACGGGGTGTAAAACCAAGATTCAAATGATAATTAAAAGGAAAATCCCCAGTGAATAACCTCAGAATCAGAAGAAAACATATGACAAGTGATTGTGAATCACATCACCTACAGTTCACAGGTCTAAAACAGGGCTCATTTTGTGGAAGGAGAATTCAAAACATACAACTAATCTATTAATAAAAGAGTTTATTCTTAAACTGTAAATAAGCTGATTTTATGAACTGTTTCCATGTTGCAATGACATGTTTCTTAAAGCACAGTTCATAGCAGAAGGGAGTCGAACAAATACATTCATAGTATTGAATTAAAACTGAAACAGATGACCCACAAATTCCTATGATTAAGTGCAAATAGTATAACATTCCCAAACCCAGTTAAGGTTATGCCAACAATGTTGGGCAGAAGACAGCAAACAACTCATCCTCTCCTGAACATTACGACACACCAAGGTAAAGCTGGAATTGCTAATCAACCTAACATTCATATCTCTGGGGATGTGTAAAGAAATCTACCACAGACAGTATGAGTGTAGGATTCAAACCCAGGACACTGGATCTATGAGGCAGCAGAGCTGCTCACTGCACCACGATGTTTCCCTTATGGTGATAAATAAATGTAATTAAAAATTAATATTTTCTCAAAAATCATTATAAAAACAAGTTTAGTCTAGTTTTCTTTTCTGATATTTCTAGAAAACCAAGGGACAACTGACCCATAGCTTTTGACCATTAGTTCTATGACAATTAATGATATATGCTGGTCTTTACTAGAAAAATAAATGATGTAAACACAGAAATAGTTTGTGAAAGTATGGCATTTTCATTTATTTTAATCTTCACATTGACAAATACTTATTTTTATGGTAACTTGTCAAAGACTTAGCAAAGCAGAATTTCTAAGTGACAGAAAGGTTAAAAGCAGTTTTATATGTGTGCACTTTGTTCTGTGTCTCTTTGTTGTCATGTCAGGTTCTCTACTGTACTTAATGGTTAAATGTGAATGGTAACAGAAGGTGGTCTGCACTTGTCTTTCTGTCATGATCTGGCTTTGCTCATACACTGAGAAGTGTTTCATTCCTTAATCACCACTGTAGCTAGTAGAGCTTTCTTTAAGATCAAAGGCAGTGAAGCATTAACTGAACAGAGCTGAAAGCCTAGAGGATGCTTGATATTGCCTGTTTTTACCATGTTTGCTATATTTCAAAGATAGTGTATTAAACCCAAAACAAAACAAAAAAGTAACTCAAAGTAAAAAAAAAAATCTACATTTTATTTTTTTATCATTCTCTATCAAAGATGAACTATAGGACAAATAAACATCAACTTAGGTTTATTACAGTATACGAAAAACAATTTTAAATCAAACTAGTTACAGTCCTAAGTTCCCCAAAATCAGTCTGTGTTGAGTTACTTATTTTATTTTATTATTCTTGACAGCTGAAATGTGGGGAGCAGTGGAGGTTCAGCTAACATACAGTAGAGTACAGTTAAATAGACATTTGTGTTCAGTTCTAAAGGTAAATTCTGATGCTCCCTGCATGGGTACTATTGAGAAAAAGCTTAATTTATTTTCTGAATAAAGGAGCCTCCTGCAGTTATTTGCAATAAGAGTTCACTGACTTTGTGCTCTGCAGCCATCCATAAATTTACAAGCAGTCAGTAAAAAAAAGAATTAAAACTCCATAAATGTCTTTAAAGATTTATAGCAACAAAAGGGAAGTGCCCCGAAAATATATGCTGTATACTAGCTTTTGAGTAAAGATACGGATGTGTTTTATAAGTTTATGTATTATTTGTATGCCTGTAATACAAATTTGATCATAGTTAACAAACTTGGAATGCAAGTAAAATGGGTTAGTATATAACGATGAGAGTCTGAGTATAAAAACTATAATGTTATATTTCACAGTTAAACCTATTAAGGCATGGCATAACATTACAACTGAGCTCTTCTACACATTATAGCTAATTAAGCTATTCCTTTTATATTTTAAGAGATTTAACCTACTGCAATCCTTGAAATATTTTTTATGACCTTGTATTTATCAATTATACAGAACTCACTGTTTATAATAGCACATACTGCCTTGAGTAGTTTAAATTAATTGTTTACCCATTTCAAAGTTTTGTGCACAGTACGCATTTACTGGTATCTATGATATTAGTTGAAAATAAAGGTAGGATGCTAACGTTTTCCATCACATCTATGGTCCAGCTGCAAAATGAGGAGGTATAACTTGATCAAAATGGTAGCAAAACAAGGCATCAGCACTACAGGATGAAAGGAACAAAAGAAAATGGGAACAGGCAAATGGCAAATACTACAACACCACAATATTCATCCAAGTTTTAGGCTTTCATAATTGGCACAAAATGCAAATGAAGTTAAGCCACTTTAATGTGAAATGGCCTATTAGATAATACAATTATACTTTTGCGATTATAATTTCTCAATTCTGTTATATACCTAAATCAATTTGTATTACTGTACAAATTGCATAGCATTTTATAAATTTATCAGCTCTGCTGTACACATTTATCTTACTGTCAGTCATCTATTTTCTTTACCCACATTTCCAAATTTGTGTGAATTATAGTCTATAAATATGCCCAAATCTATACTAAATAGAAAACTATGGTTTTTCATTACATACAGTACAGAACTACACAAGAACTTCCACTGGAATAAATTAGTCATGTATCAACTGTATTGCTTGTCCATGGATTGTGAAAGGAAGAGAAGGAGGAAAGGGGAACTCCATATAAGTAAACTCCAACCCTAAATCAAATCATGGGAGAAATCACTGTGCAGTGGCAATTTTACAGTATATTCTTTACTGGGTGTTCAGCAAATAACCTTCCTAAAGCATCAACACAAATTGATACCCTGAGTGTGGAAAAGAATTGAAATGGGGAGAATGTGCTAACTCCATAATCTTAGAATCACTTATATAGAGTCTAAAGAAAGTCTCCACGTGCTGTGAAATAGTAGTACTAACCATATATTAAGAAAAAAAAAGTCAAATTCAGAAGATTCAAAAGACACACACACAAGTTAAAAACTTGTAAAGTTAAAAACAGTAGCTCAGTCGGTAGAGCGGGTGGTCCAGCAATCGGAGGGTCGCAGGTTCGATCCTGGCTCCCGGCATGAGAATGCAGCTGTTGTGTCCTTGGGCAAGACACTTAACCTACCTTGCCTGCTGGTGGTGGTTGGAAGGATTGGTGGCGCTAGTGTTCGGCAGCCTCACTTCTGTCAGTGTGCCCCAGGGCAGCTGTGGCTACATAGTAGCTTATCATCACCAGCGTATGAATGTGTGTGTGAATGGGTGAATGACTGTTGTGTTGTAAAGCGCCTAGGGGGGTTCTTGAACCCTAGTTAGGCGCTATATCAAATACAGGCCATTTACAAGTTATATTAAATTGCGATTTCATCATACTAATCTGACTTGCACTGTGAATACATCTCCAATTGATGTGTGATTCAGTCCCCTTAACAACATAGAAGAAAAATATGTAAAATGTATTATAACATTTTTTTTTTAATGATTTATATTCATTACAATGGTTTTCTGCTCATTATAATTGATTTGATATTACTTTTCACAATATATTAAATGTATAATCTGAAAAAAATGTAATTTTATATTCACATTGGTGATTCAACATCGGACATCATCGAAAGAAGCCAATCCGCTACAGCAACAGCAACTTTCCAAGTATGACAGGGGTGTGCAGCACTCCCGATATCTATGCCAAAGGACGAAGGTCCAAGTTTTTAGAGTCCTGGTGCTTCCTGTCTTGCTATATGGTTGCGAGACATGGATGCTATCCACTGGCCTAAGATGAAGACTGGACTCCTTTGGTACTGTGTCTCTCCGGAAAATCCTTGGGTACAGATAGAGGATCATTTCCGGAGGGTGGGACTAGACCGCGTGTTTGCCTGGGGGGTTGCTACCCGGGATCCTAAGTTGTTTCGTCGTGTAGTGGGTGCGTCAACGCACTGTACCAGTGCATGCTCCCCAACTTCACTTGACTATTATTTTTCCAACTTTAATTGACTATTCTTTCATCGGTTTTAGATTTATAAATTAGCTCCCTTCAATTTGACTCTTTATCCTAAAACAAGTTGGGGTGGCAGCATGCTGAGCTCGACAGACCAAACCACCCTACTTATTGTGCCTTGTCTAATGAAATATCAAGATGCTCCTAGAAAATCTGGGATATGTAATCCGTTCAGTTTGTCCTTTGTGAATCCTTGGGAGAATGACCTGATACAGCACGTTGCCACACCCACCACCTCAGGTGGCACAATCGTTGACACCACACTAATTGAAATGGAATAATGTGAATATATATATATATATATATATATATATATATATATATACACACATATATATACACATATATATATATATATACATATATATATATATATATATATATATATATATATATATAAAAGCGGTCAGCCTAGTACATATATACATACCTGTATATATATATATATATATACATATACATATATACATATACTGTATATATATGAATATATAATATAAGGACATGATATTTGGAATGTAGGTTACCCTTGGTCCAGAGGTGCTCGCTAAGAAACGTTTTTAAAAATTTCTTAGTCCAAGCAAATTCTGTCTGTATGTCTGTCTGCTTTTCACGAGAGAATTACTTAGTGGATTCAGATCTGGTTGTTTTCTGTAATTTGCTTGAACTTTGCGGTTGATTTTGCAACTTCTGTCATCGCCCCAAGTACCATAGTTCGGTTGCGGTACCAATGTATTTATGCAAATCCAAGAAAGTGGCTGTGGGCTGAGAGCATAGGGGCAGGGCCTTTCTCATTCACTCGCCAGCCTCTGTTCGAGTTGGTCTATGTTTAGCCACATGTTAGGCTGGGGTTATACTTCACATGACGCACGCTGCAGCAGACGCTCCTCCTACGCAAGCGTTGTACTGTTTATACTTGCGCGCGTACTTTACGTAAATCTGGAGGAATCCACCAGGTAGCAGTGCGAGATACAGTATTATCATGGTGAGAGCAGGTTCGGCTTCGCTGTGTTGTGAATTGCCTGGTACACTCATTAAATTCCAATGACACCTTACCGCAATATCTCTGAAAAGGATGTTCAATGATTAAATCCATCAGTCCAGGGATTTGTCCATTTCAGCTAGCATTGGGCACGAGGCAGAAACAATCCCTGGACGAGGTATCAGCTCATTGCAAGGTGAATATAAGCACTCACATACACTAGCGTCATTTTAGTGTAACCAAATCTGCATATCTTTGGAAAGAAACCGGAGCACACTGAAGAAACCCAGCAGGAAAACATGTAAACTCCAGGCAGGGAATATCAGCGATGTGACTCCCTGCAAGACAGCAGCACTAACGCTCCGCCACCGGGTCACCTCCATTTGTGTAATTATTAATAGTATTCATTATTTAAATGAAATTCCCGATTTATCTGTAAAATGTAACATGCATACTTTAATGCATTTCATAATAAAAGTGATATTAACTATAAATCTAAGGATTCTAAATGTGCAGAGTGTTGGAATATCATACATTTAATGTGCTCAGTGTGGCGATCTATTGCTGGCGATTAACTGCTGTCAGGACCGGTAGAAGCCCCAGACAAAAAGACGGCATCGAAGATGATATGTGAAACTTTTAAATGTATCATGTCATTACGATTGGGATGCTTGAATATAAAAGCACCACGAATACATCTGTATGTCGGCATTTTGCTTCAGCACATCGAACCATTCATCAAACATTGAAGCGCACACACCGATCTCGTACAACCCACAAAGCGGCTTTCTGTCACAGGTAGATAGTAAACAGAGACTCTGACGTCACATTCCAACTTTTAGCACACTGTGTCCCCCGACTTTTTGCTGGTACTGCAACTCGTGCACGCATCACGTTAATTTCTGAGGACCAGCTCAGAGGATGCATCAAATGAATTCTGGGAATGCATGGCAGCCATGATGCGTGCACGTACATGTATAGTATGTGTTCTGAGTGTGAAGTATAAATGAGCCCTTAGAGTGGACCTTGCCTCCGCTTAGCTAGCGATACCTGTTTGTTCAACAGACATTATCATCTACAGATTGTTAAGGAGTAACGTTTAATGTTTTTGAGAAAGAGAGAGATCAGAGCTCCATGTGTTTTAGAGGGTAGCTGCTGATTGCCAGAGATATCACGGTCATGTGCTTTTCTCCCCACGCGGGGAACACTCTCCCATCACAGCTGGACACGATCAGATATAGTGCCAACATCTATTGATTTTTAAAGTTTGTCCTGTTTCATTAATATGTGGGTGCAGCCACGCTGTACAGCTAGTAGGTGCAGGTGAAGGTACTTGCTCAAGGGCCCAACAGAGTGGAATCACTTATGGCATTTACAGGATTCATACCAGCAACTTTCCAATTGCTGATGCAGATCCCCAGTCTCACAGCCACCACTCCACCTATTGCTTAGAATACTGTAAGAAAGTCCAAGCCTCCGGGTAACATTGTTAACATCTTAACATTAGCAAAATAAATACATTTCTAGTGTTCATCTCACAGAATGCATACGAGCCAATGAAGACTATAAGCATCTATCCGTTTAATTAATTTCTTTAGCCAAAAACAAAAAAAAAGCAGAATCATTAATTAATCTTTGTTCTGAAAGATTACAAGGAGTAATCATGTATGATTTGAATGACAACTCTTTATTCACAAATACAGTTCCACGTTTTCCATTTTTTGTGGCTCTCTATTTTCTGGATATGAATTTAAACATATACCTCTGCCTCTTCACCATCTTGGGATTAAGAGATTTATTAAACTGTAGAGCTGAAGGTTAATTGCAGAATGATTCATTTGTCCAACAGCAGTTACAAATCATGGCATATCTGGATAGAAATGCTTTGTTCTGTCTGCTTGATTGATATTCTCCTTTGGTAGTTTAATGGGGTCTCCTATTTTTTTTTTTAAGGTTTAACTTTCTTCTATAGCATTCTGTTAACCAAAGGTACAGCAACAAATCTACTTATGCAGGAAAATTATCAAACAAAAGAAGGAGTTTTGTTTAAACCTTTACATTTACACTGAAGCTGAGAATATCTAATAGTGGCATATGGTGTCAATAAACTGTGTAATTTTAAATGTTCAGGAACAAAAGAGCAGTTAAATTCAACAGAAAATGCTGTTATTTGTACACCGAGGCCTGGCAAGTTGCCAGTACAGCATTTTCTCAGGAAAAAATATGCAAATTCTAATATATTGTTAATTCAGTAATTTATTATTATTTATTTCAGCTTTCCAGGTTATGAATGTTTACAGAGCTTGAATGCCATTTAATTCCATTCTCTTCCTTGACCTATGGTTTATGATTTATATTTCAGAGGCATGATGGGAATACATGACTTGATAAGTATTGGCTCTAATATACTGTATTTTTAATAATACTTTATTACAAATTGACATGACAAATCATACCTACGTGTTTATTTTTCTTTTGATGAAGAAATGGCACATTTACTATAAATGTATTTGCATCCATCTATTTATATTTTAATCCCAGTTAAAATCCTTAATATTGTTTGGGAGAGCAGAGCTTCTCCCATACCTGGTTGGTCTATCAGTCTATTGCAGGGCACACATACATACACACCAAAACAAGCATTCATCAGTGAATTTAGCACACACATTATTGAGATGTGGGATGGAGACTGGAACACTCAATAGAACATTACAGTGACCAGACCAGGAAATGTTGTATATACCCATTCTAATGTTCTGAAAGCTGACATTTTAATTGTTTTATAATCTTTGTCATTCTGTATATTTGTTAATTACCACTTTTGCACTGTATGTGTTATAAATAAGTTTGCAGTAGCAAATCTTATCATTAGCTGACTGAAGAAACTTTTTTCAGCATTAAATACCTGATTGTAGGGCTTGAAATTTTAAGTTGTTTGACACTTTCCATATCTAGAATTGCATTTTTCTTTTGAATGTTTTTAAGCAATATGAATGGATCATTTATGCATTACAAGGAATGGTGTTTATTGATTTTATGTCTCAAAATTCAGTATGCACAACTTAAACTGAACGCTTATGCAATTTAAATTCTCTTTTTAATCCATATGACAGGACTTTTTTTCATCTGTATTATTTACATTCACACTTTTGGTGTCATTCCAGTGTAATAATTTCAAGCAGTCATTAGAGCAAAGAAAGAAAAAGGCAACAGTGGTTGAGTTAAACCACCAAACACAAATGCCATTTGATCCTACACTATCTGTGTTATAGGGAGATCAGAAAGGCATGTAACCCTTATTAAAATATTTATTAATGCTTGTAATTCAATACCTACCAATTGATTCAACTACTTCTTATCTATCTGACTATACAATAACCATGCCAAGCACATTATGTTTTAACTTTCTCATGAATGTCTAACATTTGTCTTTCAAGAGTTGAAGAGAAAGGATTCTTTTTTCACAAATGGGAAAAGATATTGATAATAAATTATTTTATGTCTAAGAAAATATCAATATTGTAAAAGGTAAATTAAATTGGGCAGTAATTATTTGTTCTACATTCAGTGTTAAGAAAGTACAAACTGGATAAAATATATCACACTTTGTCAAACTCTTGATCAATATCACTATAAGCACTGACTTGCCAGATTGTTTGTTCTTACAGAAGTCTACATGAGACAGAAGAGACTGTATCACTTAATCCATATTGTTTAAAGAGCACATTATGAGCAAAGATGGTGAACTATACAGGGAAAAGTACTTTTTTTGGCATCTCAGCTTAAATTTTAAATATTTGTCTCTAAGGTGATTAAGTGTAATTAATCAATATTTACAGATAAAATGTAATTTTCAGCTCTACTATTGTGCAGATTTGCAATATTACTACAGAATTTTCTGGAGGAGAAATGTATTCAAACTATGTAAACATGGTGAACAAATTTAAACAAAACACGGTGGTGTTCATTTTGACGAGAAAATGAATGTATACATCAATGAAAGTGATGTGCATTTACTCCACTTTATCTAATATTCTTAGTTTTTTAATGTAAACAGTTAGTGATAAAGCACTTAAACCATTTCGCATAATTAAATAGGAAATTTAATTTTAGAAATTATCAGTATAGTCTTAGAATGAACTTGTTGCAAGTAGTGTCATGTGACTTTTTATACATTCCTCTTTGTTTTATTTTGCTTAAGATTTTTTATATTAAGAGCTTTTCAATACCTATATATCCCGATACAGGGAAACTGATGGCTGGGTTGACAGCATCTGGCAAATGGCAGAAACCAACCAAAAATGAGATGTCAGTTGATAGTAACAGGATTTATTTAGCAATGGCAATAACAACAAAGTTTATGCTTTTGAGATGTGGGAGGGAACTGGAAAACTTTACACAGACTGTAATCAGGCTGGGATTGAAAACTATGTTCCTGGTAATGTCTTGGCAGTCATTTGAAATTAGGTGACAATCATCATGGCTGTATCCATTAGTCTAGGTGGCCAGGGATTCCAGTTCTCTAGCTATTGGACTTGAACAATGGAGAGCATGGAGAGTTTCTCCAGAGATTCTGATTGCCAGGTCTCTGCTATCTGGCCTTTTGCTAAATAAGATGGTTGAAGGTCTGGTCATTTAACATGCTCAGGATAGTGAAGAATATGGAAGGAAATCTGAGTCAAGACAACAATTATCCTGATGGTTATGCACCGGGAGAAGGCATCAAGACAGACAATTAGTAAGGATTTTTCCAATTGGCCATCAATCAGTCAAACTTTACTATTTGGGGGGATGGGGGGAAAAGATATATTTTGTTCTTTCATTATGGATTTCTGTCATTTAGACTAAATGTTTATTATATGAAATAAAGCACTTTCAGTTAAAGTTTACACAGACTGTTATTACTGGTTTCTGCAAAACTACTTCTTAGGTTGGAGGCAGTTGTCCAAATAAAGTGGCTAATGTTTTGTTTGTGGATTTGTGAAAGTGTATTTATGGAAAAAAAAAAGCTTTTGGTATTTATACTTGTTTTCCTATTATAGTGAAATATTTTAGTAGTTAAATAAAGTTGTATTTATAAGTTTAAATACATCAACTCTACAAAATAAGCCACACATTTTCTGCAATATTGAACAAACATTTTGGGAGCAGAATATAAACTCCAGTGGTTAACCCAACACTTGGTTGTCTTTAAGGTGTAGCTACAGCACTTTTAGTGAAACTAATCCTATCTGGACACCATATCAGTCTATTATAGGGCACACAAGTATTTTGTAATCCTACAGTGGGCAAAAGAGGTAGAAGGAATCCCACACAGATTTGTCACATAGACAAGAACATCCAGACTTAATCTGGTTTCAGCTGTGAACTGTGAGCTCTGCCAGGTGACAAAAATGATTTGATTCCCCTAAGAATGACTTAATTTTAAATCAGTGATTATTTCTTTCATGAGCAGTAATGTCGTCCTCGAGACATTTTTACAAAATCTAGGCCACAGTTTAAATAAAAAAAAAAACTTTACTTCAGTGCAGACACTACGATTTGATACTTGTATAAAAATAGCTAAGAAAAGCACTGACACATTTGCTTTAGACCTTGGACCCATGTGTAAAGCTTCAGAATGCTCTATTTATTCATTCACCATCTAGTGTTGTTGCTTTGCTTATGCCTTCTACTAACATGAAAAATCCCAATTCAGCATGGAACTGCATTGGAAAGTGAGTTTAGTTTTTTCACAAATCTGAAAGAAAAGTATGTTTATATTATGCAGTAAAAATATTCAGATATGTAAGAAGTAAATAAAAAATACACATTGTATAAAATCTTACCAAAAAATAATTTCATATATAAATATAATCTGTGTTTTTAAAGTTCTAACCCTCAGTAGCATATATTAACAGAGGTATATTTGTAAACTATGTCCTCTAAAGTAACAGTCTTGCAAAGTGATAGAAACACACACTGACATTCATAACATATCACTATGTGCTACTACTTTGTATTAATAGGGGCTCTGAAATTATATTTTCAGATGGTATGAATGTCCACTAGGATATTGTCACCCTGGAGTTTAACCAGTGACTTGACTTTAAACCTGACATATAGCCAGACTTTAGATGAAAATTGATTTGGGAGGTAATTGGCCTTCTGACCATGGTGATGGAGGTACTCAGGATCCATCCAAAAGGGTCATCAATTTGAGTCAATGAGAAAAAAAAAAAAATCAGTAAAATATGATTTCAGCTTATTTTGTCATTTACCTACCCTCCCCTCCATTACAAAATGCCCATGTCAGGGTGACATCCTAGTAACACCATTGGGGATGAGAGGAAGAAACATTAAAAAGGTGGCAAGAAATGAGAGGAACCAAGTCCTAATGCAGTAAAAGCAAGATAGGAAAGTTGGGGAGCTTCATTTAGAAGAGCAGAGGGACAGAAACCTTCTAAGTTACAGGTAAGTCCAGTAAGACTTATAACGTACATAAAAAGTCCTACTGAAAGTTATTTCGATACACAGTTGATGCGATGAGGCATACAGGATTTTACTTTTTTTTCATGGCTACTATTTGATCTCTATGTAATCATCCCTCCTTAATTTGTTAATTAATAATACTATTTTCATGTTTGTTTTTTCTGTCTACTTGGCGGTTCCAAATTGGCCATGTGTGTGCGTGTGTGTGAGAGAGAGAGAGAGAGAGAGAGAGACCGAGAGAGAGACAGGCCCTGTGATGTACTGGCACACTTTCAAAGACGATTTATGCCTTGCTGCTAGGATAGGCTCCAGCCTCCCATAATGATGAATTGGGTTATATGGATTAGATACCATTCTGTGTTATTAAAAACCTTTAAAATCAGTAGTCAATTTGAACAAATTAGTAAAACATTTGTTATTACTCATATCAATATTTTAGCAAATGTTTAAATAATTTGAAAAAGTATTTATATGCTATAGAATGTATTTATTCTCTACAATTGATTTTGATTTTTTTTTTTTTTTACAGTTTAGAACAATTTTGATCATGTCTTAATTTAGAGCTAGCATTTTGTTTGCCATTGTTCAGCAAAAAATCATTAATGAATAACAGGAAATAAAGCTTTTGCAATACAATTAACATATGATAAAGTCTAAAGGGATAAATATTGTTAATAGCCACTATGCATAAACACAAATCTAGGATTACAGTTTTCTAAAAATCACCAAATACAAAATAGGCCAATTAAGCACTTACTAGCAAATGCAGTAATTTGTGAATTCCATTAGCAAACATAATTATCTATGTGAATATTTCATGTTCAATCCACTACATTTATTTTCTTCTGCTGCTTTGTACTAAAACCAGAAAAAATATGGGGAATGAATGGTCTTCCTGTTTTGGGCCACCATTTCTTTGTAGCACTGTCAACCATAAATGGTATGCAGAGTATAAAGGAACAAAACATAAATTACCACAAATGATCATGCTTCCCATTAAAAAAATGAGGAAAAAAATTGTCTAAATTGTCCAAAATATATGCCAGGTAAGACTGAACCTGTGAACATTACCATTTGGCTCAAACTTCACTGGGCCATATGTTGTATGTGTGCTAAAGTAGCATAATTTTTGAAAAACTTTTTGAATGCTTGTCAAATAGTCTAGCCTAACCCATTGACTTCTGTGTTTGGTGTGGTTCCAGTTGAGCTTAAACTGGATAATGATAAATCGATTGTAATTGCCTATACGTCACTATTAACACATAGACTTATCTTGTTTAACTCGAAGAATCACACCCTACCTTTAATAGTGGGTATCTGATATTCTATACTATTTGTAAAATGGACAAAAATCTAATTCTTGCTTAAAGGATCTGTTCAATACTTTAAATTATGGCGAGATTTAATGATAAAACTGTATTCATTTCAGGGGAATCCCTTCTTTCCAAACCCTAATGCTCTTGATTCTACTCGCTTTCCCTTGGGTTGGGGATAAATTCTGTTTTGTTAGGTTTAGTCTTTTTGTTCTTGCTCTTTTTTTTTTTTTTAATTTTCTAATATTTTTACTTTTCTTTTTTCTAGTTTGACTAAGAAGTCATGTGTTGTATAAGTTTGACTTGATTGTATGTAATGGTATTTTCTTCAAAGAAAAAATAAATAAATAAATAAATAAATAAAACTATTTGTAATAAATGTGGTGTAGTGCTGCGTGCTGCGTGGAGTGGATTTTAATGTTTTGAGACCTGTACTGAGATTTACTCCAAAATCGCTGGTCAAATTTGAATTGTTTAATACTCAATCCATCAGCAATAAATCCTCACTGATTGAAGAACACATCAGGGAGAAGGGACTTGACTTCATGTGTCTAACAGAAACCTGGCACCAGTCAGAGGCTTACTCTGCCTTAAATGAAGCATGTCCATCTGGCTACAGTTATTTGGAAGCAGCTCGCAGCACTGGGCGTGGTGGTGGTTTAGCCATCATCTATCGTCAGGTAATGGGGGTGTCCCCTATTTCGTTACCTGTAACATCTTCCTGCGAGTGTCTTGCATTTAAATGCAAGCCCCCTTTTCCCATGACTGTTGTTCTTATCTATCGACCTCCAAAACCTAACTCTGCTTTTATTCCGGAAATGACTGATCTTCTCACAACATTGTGTGCCACCTCTGCCAACATCATAATCCTGGGAGATATAAATATTCATATTGATAATCCTAAAGGTTATCTCACTGTTGATTTTCTTGAGTTGTTAGATTCCCTCAACTTACAACAATATGTTGATGTCCCCACACACTCTAGGGTCATACACTTGACTTGGTTATTTCAAACTTTGCTTTAATTAGTAAGTTACAGGTTTATGATCTTGGTATTTCAGACCACAAAGTAGTGTCAATGGAGCTACCCTTTTTCTCCCTCGTACCAAACCAAAACGGCAGATTCATTTTAGAAATTTGAAGAACATCAATGTGGATGCCTTGGCCCTGGACCTTAAACTTCTTTCCACTGATCTTACCAGTTCCAGCTCTGTTGATGACCTCGTTGATCTCTACAACCAGTCTCTGAGCAGTCTCCTTGACTTTCATGCCCCTTTAACGTCTAGGTCCGTCTCATTTTCGTGCTCAGCACCATGGTACACCTGCGAGCTGCGAAAAATGAAGGCGGCTGGGCGTGTCCTTGAGCGACGGCTCAAGGCTTCTGGGTTGACTGTTCACAAACAGGCCTATAGGGAACATAGAAGGGCGTATGCGGAAGCTTTGAAGGTTGCACGGTCCAGATTCTATTCTACCATCATTACCAATAGCTCCAGGGATCCAAAAACTTTTTCTACTATAAATCATCTTCTTAAACCTCCTTCATGTGCTCATTCCGAGGCCACTGATGAGAGGTGTAATCTGCATATCAATTTTTCAGACAAAAGGTTTATAACATTCGCTTAAACCTCTCTACCATGGATTTTCTGTTATCCTCAACTGTCGACCCGCTGCCTGAGACTGTCCAGCCCCTTTGCTCCTTCTCTGTTGCCACACGGGAAGAGGTGGAGGACGTCATCAGGAAAATGAAACCGTCTACCAGTTACCTGGACCCTTTTCCCTCAGCCTTGCTGAAGGCCAACATTTCTGCTATTTCTACACTTATCACCAGGATTATAAACCAATCCCTTTGGTTGGCCATATTCCATCAGCACTAAAAACTGCTGTCATCAGACCACTACTAAAAAAACCCACCCTGGATCCTGAAGTTCTGTCTAACTATAGACCCATCTCTAATCTTCCATTTCTTTCTAAAGTTCTGGAAAAAATAGTTGCAGTACAACTTCGTGATCATCTCAAACTGAATAATCTGTTTGAAAAGTTTCAGTCTGGTTTTCGCCCTGGCCATAGCACCGAAACAGCCCTGGTCAGGGTCACAAATGACCTTCTGATGTCAGCAGATACTGGTTCTCCTTCTTTACTCATTCTCTTGACCTGACAGCTGCTTTTGATACAATTGATCATGATATTCTTCTTCACCGTCTGCAATACACCCTTGGACTTTCAGGAACTGTTCAAAATTGGTTTACATCTTATTTGACCGGTAGAACTGAGTATGTCGCACTTGGCAGCGCAAAATCTCACACCCATAATGGTACCTGTGGTGTTCCACAGGGCTCTGTGTTGGGCCCCGTCCTTTTCAACATTTATATGCTCCCCCTTGGAAGTGTCATTAGCAGACATGGTTTTTCTTTTCATTGTTATGCCGATGACACTCAGCTTTATCTTAGGACTACTCCCACCTCCTCTACTGCTCCTCTGCCAACATCTGCACTGACTATTTGTTTGGAGGAAATAGAGGCATGGATGAGGCTCAACTTCCTTCAGCTAAACAGATCTAAAACAGAAGCCATTTTAGTTGGCACACCACACCAGCTTCGTTCCACTACCATCACCAGTATCACCTTCTCTGGAAAAAAGATACCTCTTTCTACATTTGTTACAAACTTGGGTGTTAAAATGGATTCTCAACTAACTTTTGACACCCACATTAAACATCTCTGTAAGTCATCTTTTCACCATCTCAGGAACATTGCTAAACTCCGTCCAACAATTACCCTGGCAGATGCAGAGAGGCTTGTCCATGCCTTTGTCTCGTCCAGGCTGGATTACTGTAATGCGCTCCTCATTGGGATTCCTGGCAAAAGTATCCAGAGACTCCAGTACATTCAGAACAGCGCTGCCAGGATCCTGATGAGGGTGCGAAAGCATGACCACATCACTCCTATCCTGAAAACCCTTCACTGGCTCCCTGTACCACTTAGAATTGAGTACAAGGTTTCCCTCCTTACCCATCAGTGCATCTATGGATCTGCTCCCCTGTATTTACAGGAACTCCTTATCCCTCATACTTCCTCACGCACCCTCCGCTCTGGGAATACCAACACTCTTCAAGTTTCCAGAACTAAACTTAGCACTATGGGTGATAGAGCCTTTTCTTCGGTGGCGCCGAGGCTGTGGAATTCCCTCCCTGACTACTTGAGAGCCCCACAGTCGATTGATGCCTTCAAACAAAGCCTAAAAACTTATCTTTTTAGAAAGGCTTTCTGTTAAATTATTTCTATAGATTTTTTTGTTTGTTAATTTTATTCTTCTTTTGTAGCACTTTGAGATTGTTAAATATAAAGCGCGATATAAATAAAATCTATTATTATTTATTATTATTAGTGACATAGACCATACTGTGTTGACAGCATAATAAGGTAACATTGGCAGATGAATAGTGTTGATGGCACATCAGTAAAACCAGGAATGGAAATTAAGCTTTGTTTTTAATGCAAATTAAAGGCAATTAGAGGAAAAGTAAAACTGAAAAGAAAACCACATAAACTATCTGGTCTATGGACTAGAGATAAAAGACAATCCCAATAGGGACAATAAACACAAGCCAATTTCTTCATAAAGGTACAGGCTATTTCACGTTAAGATAGACCAAAAACCATCTTCTGTTTATAATCTAATACAGTTTTGCACTTGGGAAGGGGATGTGTGACGTATTCAAACCTATTGAGTGTTAATTAGAAATCATGCCTAATGATAGGAACATTTGAATCATTTTGAAAAGAACATTCAGTCCAATAAACCTCATCAATCTTATTTATATTATTTTTTTCACAAACTTACAGTAAGCTTTTAAAGCCCCAATGCTATCAGACTACCATGTTACCATGAATTACATGTATCTATGGTTCATTGTGTAAAGAAAAATGTTCTAATATTAGTTGAAATCTCCCCATAACAAGTCCCCAACTGTGTCCCTGTATTTCTTTTGAAGAACTTAATTGAAAGTTAACAACTGATGTCCACCATATAATGCCTTTCATAACTCTAAAAACTTCAATCATGGCAACTCTTAGTTTTCATTTGCTTAAAAAGAAAAGGTTGCACTCCATCAATCTTTTAAACCTTGTAGTTCTCAAGTTGGCCTATATTGTGTAAATGCATCGATATTGTTTTTTTGTAATATGGCAATGAAAAAAGTATACAATACCCCAGAAGAAGCCTCATAACATGTCATAACACTTGTACTCTATATATCTAATTCTATATTGCCATTCCACCAACTTTCTTATATCTACAGTATGTCCTTATCTAGCAGCACCCCCAGCACTAACTCATGAGTAACAACATTTTTAACATCACCTAATTCTGATAAGGGCTTTCACACCATAACCCTTTGTTTCCTGTGTTTGAGCCAATTTTGTACCCATGTAAACAATGGGCCTTAAATTCCCACTGCTTTTAAACTGATGCCTAGCCTCTTATGTAGTACCTTATTAAAAGTTTTTGGAAAATCTAAATATATAAATATCATATTCATCTCTCTAAAAATATTCTTTTTTTGCTTTCTCGTAGGATTCTAGTATATTAGTGAAAGATGATCCACCCCATCTAAATCCATGCGGACTGTTTATCAATACACATGTTCTTGACCTGTGGTGCTTAATCTTTTTAATAATGGCTTCAATCAATTTACCCATGATGCATGTTAAGCTTACTGCACTGCAAAAAATGCTTATACAAAAACTAGATAAAACTTTAAATGGGAGCTGTTTTGCTTCTATTTAGCAAAGCAAAATCTGTCAAAGGGGTAAACAAAAATTACATGACAAGATTTTTTAATACAAGTCAAACAGTATAAATACAATTAAACAGTCATAAATACAATTTTTTTGATAAGTCAATAATTCTTACAATGAGGAAAACAAGATTTAATGCCATGACATAAATATTTTACCACATGCTTAAATTTCATTTTTTTGCAGTGTGGCCTGGAGATGATCCCGAGTATTTGATTGTGAAATGCTTTGTTGTTTAGCTAATTTAGGGTTGCTAATCAATTCCTTGCTTAGTAGTATTTTGGGTTTTATCATATTTAATAAATCAGCTAAATAATTACATATTCTTGGCTCTTCTATTTGATGCATTTTATGTTTTGAATATAAGTAGAAGAAATTGGACCAATTAGTATCAGTGGTAGGTGTATTGAATACTTAACAAGATATGGAGTAAATACATTGTAAACTGAATGTGGTATTTAATAACTCGAGAACAGTATTGAAAATTATGCTTGTAACCCTTTTAGATTTTGTCAAAAGGACTTATGAGCACAACTCTTTGGCTTAGGCCTAGCTGGTTGGGCATTGTAATTAAGCTTTCATAATAACACTAGTTGCTTGCCTCTCAGCTTTACACCACTTGTAACAAATTCTTATTGCATTAATAGTACTGATTATCACAAGAGGATGGCTTTTGTGCACTTATTACCTAACACATTTCCTGATATAGGAGGCTTGCTTATCAATGAAATATCGATAACTTATGAATGTGAGGTAACTTACTTAAGACTTTTTAAAATGTATTTATTTTTATCAGCCTCAGTTAAAGCTATGGTCTCACGTATGAGTGGTGATAGATTTCTGCACCTGATCTACAAAGGGAACCATCAATAAACCAAAAAAGTACTTTTTAACATAATCGCCATGAACAATGCGATTGTAAAAATCTTCAGTGCAATCTCTCTTTATCTCAATTTTCATCTTCACCATTTACAGTACATCCCATGGAGGTAGCTCTACATATTGGAGAACAAGTAGGAATCACGCAACTGAAGAGGCGATCAGGTGTTAAATCTGTCTAACTCCACAATTTTGAGTAGCTTCCTTTGCAACTCACACACCTTTCATTGCTGTATTTTATTGACTGAAATCCACAGACCCTAAAACAAAACAGCATAGTACTGACTGGTAATGTGGCTTTTGAGGCATGTAATCAGTATGGACTATACACTCAAATTCATCACAAACTTGTGTATGTGATCTAACAGAAACATTGCTTTGGATGTTGAACATCTTTGGTGTTAGAAGATCACAATGCTTCTTTAGCTTCAATTGTTTGAAGTCTGTGTCATAATGGCATTTCAAAGTTTATCAACAGTTATAAAACACTTAAATTTCTCACTCTGAAACCATTAGTTTGAGATTCTCCTTGGAACATTTGATGTGGTGACTCATAATTTCCAAACTCAACAATCCATGCTCATGTTTAATTCTCCATTAAGAACAGATTCCACTGAACCATAACTATAAAAACTCCTGTATTATCTGCTATCCAATACATCTTTCTTTGATTCTCAATTAAATTTTTCTCTACATTGGCAACATATTGTTTTATTGCTGGTTTTAAAGTCAGGCCATACGTTGGGTCAACTTTAATTGGTAAAACACAATGCAGTTCTGCAGTCCATTTCTTAACTAAGCCATATGAAGGGGCTGGTCTTGATACATGTTGACTAGGTGAGAATGAAGATGCCTTCCACTTTATTTGATAGTGTGTTTTTTGACATTAATGTTGACCTGATTCTGAAGCAAGAAAATATACACTATAAACCACAAATGCTAGAAATGTCTCATTCACACATGTTAGTATACATAGCTAGTTTTTTTCATAATTATGAAATCAGCAGAGAAAAAAAAATCATGTCACATTCATGATCAAAACCTTTTTGATCATTCCTTGCATAACTTGGATTACTAACACTGAAGATCAAACCTCCAGACTAGGTTCTATGGATATCTAAAGGTAATTTGCCTATTTTTACAGTACATTTGCCAAAATAATGTTGGTCAGCAAACATAACATGTAAGCAAGAAACCATCCAAGATTGGGGCAGCAGTGTAAAAGATGCTGCAAATGTAATTTTTTTGCCAAATCTGTTTGTCTACCACCTCTGCTTTACTGGACAGTGTTATTTTATTTTGATCATCTCAAGCCATTGGCAGTTCCATTCCCGATTATCATCCTTTCACACTCACTGTTAACAATAAGTCCTGCACAACCTATCTGGTCATTCCACCAACTTGTATCAATAGAAGACAAACTAGCTGAACTACCCAATGTTGTCGATAAAAATAAATGGAGAAAACATTTTTCAAATTCAAATTAGGTAAAGACAACCCCAGATGGCACAAAAAGATGTACTCTTAGACAAAAGCGTTGAGATTTGGCTCTGGCACTCCTAATGCCTGCTGAGAACTGTAGTCTCAGCGTTGCACCCCTCCCATTATAATACCTCTTTCCAATATGACATATTTCCTTTATATTAGTGAGACAAAAAGCAAGGCACAGACAAAATTTTGTGAAAATCAGTTCAGCAATTACTTTCAGTATTAGCAAACAGACATCCACATTTAAGATTTTATTTATATAGATGACACAGAAAGAAGTACTGAGTTTATAGTGCAATGTACCCTGAAATCAAGCTACTTATTTCTTTATAAATAAGGAAACTCCACAAATATGACAAATTACACACCTCATGGTCAGCCTGGCTACTCTTTACTTGGTTAGTGTTCCTGACAGTGGTTTTCCAAAAATGTTTGCAGTTTCACAGCTAAATTATCCTGACTTTAGATCACTACGCTCAAGTGTAGCCCCAATTCAATGCTGTTTAAACTGATAAAACTTCATGGGGTCTACCAAAAACAAAGCATCATTCCCCAAGTAAATTTCTTCACCCCACCATTTTTACATAGTGCCTCTTCGTTTGACATCAGGATGTTGATGTAGTTGGCAAACCTGTGAAATTTTGGTTATGGCATTCACATAGCAATGACCTTCAGACACCATTTCAACCATTCCAAGTATTTTTTTTTTTTTTAATAGGGAAACAGCGTTCGTGTGGGTGTTGCTACTGCAGTGTGCATAAGACTTGGTAAGTAGTTGCTGGGCAACAAATTATTGCAGGGCTTAGCTCAGAGGCACGGTGTAACAAATGCTTTTGGGAAGGATTGATTGATGGAAAGATAAGACATGTCTACAGTATGTGTTCTCTTCCCACTTGGCACCACAGAGCTAGCACTGAAAAGTACATGAAAAATGTTACAAATGAATACATCGAAAACCTCAGATGAAAATTCTGTATTATTAGATGTTTTGCCACTGAACCCTTTGAATAATGCATGTACCATTTTGTTAGCTTTCATTTAGAGGAAAAAATCAGCATCTTGCCATGAGGACCACAATCCTCAGATTACAGTAGTTCTGCTAGATGTTGTATATTTTTCAGTAATAATAATATTCCAAGAAATACTGCTCAGATTTTTTCAGCACTAGTGAAACACACATTAAAACAAATTTAGTATGTCTCATTTAGAAATGTACATCCTTTCATCTTTAATTCTAAAACTTTTTTTTTTTTTTAACTGGGTAGGTGTGTAAGAAGAGGGTAGCATAAGAATCTATCTTGTCTATAATTTTACACATTTGTCTACAGTTGCCAGTAGCAGCTGGTATTTAATTCAATAATTCTCTGACCCATGTTTAGTTTTGGAAAAATTTAAAATCTTTTTTCTTTATTATGTCCCTCAGTACTAAGTGGATAGGTGAGTTGTGCAATGTCTTGTAGAACAAAGATGATGGAAAAGAAACTCCGATGCTCCTGGGTGTAAGTACCATTTTTACATTTTTTTTTATAACTCTTTGATGAGGCTGAAGCGGCTAATATAGGAAAATGTGATCATTTAAATTTTACATTGTTTCCTCTTGCTGTATAAAGGCTTCTGTAGTTGACCAGTTATTTTAGAATTAAAAATGTACCAAAAAACTATGCTTCATGATAAAAAAAAAATGTATTTCTTCACATATTGAAAAGCAGTATCAGTGTTTTTGGTTTAACAAGTAAACATGCAATCACTGTATCACAGGAAAATGAAGGCTCCAAGTCCAGCAGTACCCAAGGCTGCAGGTATGCTGTTATTTACCATATTCTCTTTAACAACATGATTCACTTTTTCAGATCCATCCATCCATTATCCAACCCTCTATATCCTAACCAGCCAGCCAGCCCACCGCAGGGCACATGCAGACACACACGCACACACTAGGGACAATTTAGAATCGCCAATGCATCTAACTTGTATGTCTTTGGACTGTGGGAGGAAACCAGAGCACCTGGAGGAAACTCCACGCAGGGAGGACCGGAAGTGAACCCAGGTCTCCTTACTGCAAGGAAGCAGGACTACCACTGCACCCTAGTGCCGCCCTTATTCAGATCAATTTAGAAAATTTCTGTTTCTACAATTCCTTATGTATGTCTAGTAAGCCCTCTTATGTTTTTTTAAATGAGAAAAAATTTACAGACAATAATTGCTTTCATAAATAAGGGCAAAGCAGCAATTTGCTAAAACAGTATTAATATTTTAACAACTAGTGGTTTCATGAGATGTACATTTTGTAATCTGCTTTAATAAATCTAAAACTAATTGATAATTATAAAGTTTGTGGTATTCCACTGGGACAAGAGGATTTAAGCCAAATATTCATTAGTAAGCCCACACTATATATACCATGTATAGTATATGCTTCATTAAGGAAGCCTTTTCTACATTTCTGTGGTAATGCTTGCACTCACTATGCTTTAGGAGAGCAGGATTAAAATAAAAATAGCTCAGATTTAAGCATACACTAGAGAATAAAAAAGCATTGCCCCTGTTGCAGCTGAGCCAACTATGCACCTTATCCAGATCCCCCAGAGTATGACATTCAGTAAAAAACACATCTTATATTGTGCTTTTGGAAGTGTTCTGGTTCTTAGCAGTTTGCACATTTATCTCACTTTCAGTTAGAGATAGCATAATGCTGTAGTCCTTGTCTATAGTTAGAAAGACTTATTTGAGGCGTTTACGCTTTCTCACAACAGGTTTTATCTGGACACCCTAGATTAATGCCACAATCTAAAGAAAGATCAATAAATTAAAAAATAACTCTCTGTGCGTGCATGTGTGTACCCCATTTAGGATTAATTTGTGCCTTTGTCAAAACATTTTTACTTCAATGACTGCGTAATTGATAATACTGTTCCAAAAATAAATGGATGGATAGATGGCCTTTCGATGATGAGGTAATATTCCTAACATACAGAGTGCGTTTTCCATAAATATGCAAACAAGAAATAAAAACAAATACTGTTTGTACTTACACCACTATAAAACCCTTTTAATCCAGACTAGAGCTTATTTAGGCAGCATCGGACACAATCCAGAAATCACCCCTGGACATGGTACCATTTAACTGCAGGGACCATTAACACCAGTTCAGTCAGTCATTCACCTATCCTGTATGTCTTTAGGAATATGGGAGGAAAACCCTTGCATTTACAGAGAGAATCTGTAATGCTCACATTAAACAATAACAGAGTTTAAACATTGTAGACTGGATACATGAGACATTAAAAACTACAAAACTGTGCCTTCCATAAATGTTTATATCATTATAAAAATTAGAACATACACTATGAATTGCATATTTTAAGTATTTAACCATTTGTTTTGGTAGCTGCTATGTTACTAAAGCAAAACTTGAACAGGCCATAAAATGAGCTGCTATCTCAAGGAATGTAAATATAAAATTAAGAAAAAGCATGTTTTAGAAAAAGCATACAAAAATATGAAATGGTTGGATGTTGAAGGGATCTTCTGCAAAATTAAGTCAAAACTGGTATAAACAGTTTCATAAGCATAAGACATTTAACAGCTATAGACTATAATTATTCAAACATAACACTCTACAATAAATCAGGTCCTGGAAGAACTATACTATAGCTCACTTCACACAAATGACACACTAGACTTCACTCATAATTTATCTCTCTGATCATCTGACTCTGACCATACTTTGCCCCTATATTGAAGAAACTTCTTCATTTCACTGAAACTAAAGTCATTCTGTTTGGAGTTTCAGGCACCTTTTTAAAATGATGTGATATATTTTACAAGTGTAACAGAGTAAAATGCTAATGACTAGACAGTCTAGTCTTAGCTATCCTTTCTTATGCCAAACACTGAAAGAACACTTTGCAAACTGCTTTCATCCTATAGGTTTAAATGAATAATTTTTGGCTTTTCAGTTGTAAGCACCTAAGCTCTTACATAATTTTCATAGCATCTTAACTCTTAATTCTTACCCTTCTCCTTATCTTTCTCCTGCCCTCCAGCTGACGTGAAGTTATACTAATTGTGCTATTCAAATGGTCTCCCACAATATCAAATCAAAATCTTTATTGTCATTATAGCAATGAGATATTGTACAACAAAATTTTAGGTGTAATTTTCCAGTGCGATAAAATAAAATAAAATACAAAAACACAGTTACTCAAGTTAAAACTAAAATAAAAAGGGAATAAAATAAGTACCAAAATAGTCCATAACAGCAGAACAATGTTTTCCACTCATACATACATTATATTGCACTTGTCCTTATCCAGTGTTAACTTAGAGCTGTATTGTAAACATGAGAGTGTATTGTATTGTAAACATGAAGGTGCACTAGGTCAGATTGACCACATAGCAGCATTCAGCATGGTGATGGCTGAAGGACACATACTTATTCTCAGTCTATTTGTCTTAGTCTTTATGGATCTGAAATGTCTGCCTTAAGGCAGGCGTTCAAACAATGCATATCCTGGGTGTGATGGGTCCTGAAGAATTTTCTTGACGTTATGGAGGCAACAGGATCTATGTAGATCTTCTAGTGAGGGAAGAGGACAGCCGACCATCCGCTGGGCGACCTTAATGAACCTGTGGAGCTCTTTCTTCTGTGTTACTGTGCAGCTGGAGAACCATGCACAGAGACAGTAGGCCAGGATGCTCTCTACTGTGCAGCGGTAAAAGGACACCAGCAGTTTCTCAGGGATGTTCTCCCTGCAGATGGCTACCCAGAAAACAATCCTGTTTTCTGCAGTATACCAATATATTGCAACGTATTGCTTAGTCTGTCTCTACATTGGGTAGTTTACAAGAAAAAAATGGATTTTAGGATGAGGGAGAGTTGGATTTTCTGATGTTCTTTAATTCGAAAAATAAGTTAATCAAGTGCCATTCACTTAGTCTAAACAATTTCCACTCGTGCTGTGACTTTACAATGAGTTAAACAAAAGTAAAGCTTTGTAGATGTTGCACTGAAAATTTGAGTAATCATTCTTCTCTCAATTCAAATTCAATAAACAACCTTGGACTTGTCATTATCAGTAAAGTGTAACATTATAGTGTAATATTTAATGGGACCAGCTAAAAGCTCTAGAGTCTTGGGTTCACATCCTATCTTAGACAGTGGCAGTGTGAGCTTTCATGTTTTTCGATTGTCTACAAAAATTGTTTATTGGTTACTTCAGTTTTTCTAGCACATGTTAATTTAGTTAGTATATTATAAAATTAACCATGCCCAGAAAAAAAAATACCCAAAACCATGCACATGCTGACTACTGTTTGTTTGCTGAAATGTTACAAATTCAGTAACAACTTACAGTATGCTTAGGATTTGGAAATAGTCAAGATGCAGTGCAATGTAACACTTTGTATTAAGATCCCTTGATGGCTAATAATTCAGTGGATAATAAGTGAAATTCCAAAGAGTAATTAAGGGCAGAAAAGGAGCTCAGTTGATTGTGGCCTTTTCAAGGACATGGATAAAGCAACCAAATGAAAATTGTCTACTCTATTAGGTTAGATGGATTGTCCATGCTGGAGCTAAAATATGTTTCTGTCAATACTAACACCTATTATAAATTAAACCAATTAAAAAAATATTGACCTTTGCCTTCTGGAGGTAGCCCTGAAATGCTTTGTAACTTATACATAAACATCCTGCCATTCTGGGTTGCTGATGCCAGCAGATGAGGTTATCCCCTCAGGAATCAATGTGTGTTCTCAGGCATTCTAACATTCAGTTTTCAGTCTATAGCTCCCAGCAGTGAGAGGTCACAGCACAAAATCTGATACTTGAACATTTCCCAATCTCTAATTGTTGATGCTATAAGTACTTATTAGAAAAGTGGATTAAGCTTAACAGGAGGGAATCTTATTAAAGCAAATAATCCTTTCATTGCCTGGCAAAAAAGTTAAAGGATTCTATGAAGAAAATAACTTGAAGATTCCTCTAACACACCTTTCCAATCCAGTTGTTCATGCATATAAGGATCTACATAGCAGTCCAATAATAACAACATTTAGGCTGAGCCTGTGACCATCACAAAACTTGAAAATACACACAGCATCTCAGATTTGCATAGATGTTTGCTTATTCGGTTGTGGTTAAGTTTTGAGTTTCCAGCTTCATTGGTAATTTACTCCACATTCCTACATTCTTGATATCTACATCATTCCTTTACCAGTTTTTTTTATAGCTTCTCATGTGAAAATACAATAAGCACAAAAAAGCAACAAATAACTTGGTAAAAAGGTGAATTATTCCGTTCATACATTTTATATGCCAATATTTCCACAATGAGTGCGTTATAGAACCATTGTACAAAAAAGTAAAGTGCATTTTTCTCTCTCTCTAGGCTTGTAAAGCAAAAAGAAAACCATTTAGGTGAAAAAAACAAACAAAAAACACTGCATGGAACCATTTCTGATATTAGATGTACATTTTCACATTGTGAGGTGGTTTGATTAAGGCAGGATCATTTTCTTGTGAACTAAAATGTAGCATTATTTTTCCATTTATTACATTAATGAGGATCAAAACCAGGAATAAAATGTGATCTTCTCAGTACAAAGAAAAAACGATGAGTCCAGCAATCCTAATATGAACCCAAATTAGAAACTTAAAAATGTAATTTACGAGGTGAGGGTAGTGTGTGATTAAGTAGAAAGAAAAAAGGTATAGTGACTTGGTTCCATTTTTTGCAAAAAACAGGAAATTGAGACACAAGTCTTCTTTCAACAGGAATGTGACATTGCAAATGCTTCTTAATACCGATACTCATGACAATAGGTCTGATAGTAGCAAAGTGATAGTACCAGTGGAATGTGTAAAGTTAGAGTGAATAGCTACCTACAGTATGAAAATTGTGTGTAGTGTTCAGATTTTTCCTTAAAAGCCTCCTGTATAGAAGGAGACAGATTGTAACATTCATTTGCATAATTGTTCACCTTTACCAACTTACATTTTACCTACCTTACTTGCTTACTGACACCCCACTTGTTTTTGATTGATTTTTATATGCAACTATATCCTTTTATCTCACATGAATTTAGCCATTATGCCTCACTTATTCTCTACATCAACATGAAGTTAATAACAATGTAACAGAAACTGAACATTTTTAAAGCAATTGAAATGCATTTTTATTGTTATTACTTGCATAATTTGCTGTGAGGCAACTGTTGGAAGATGTAATAAATGGTGAAAATGTAACTATGATTTATATGGCTTTACAGTATATGTTCTATTTTCCCTATATTTAAGTATTTATTCAGAGCTTTAGCTTCAACTTACACATATGAGAATTATGGTAGTACCAGTTCAAGTATATAATGTAATGCAGACACTATTAGAATGTTTTTCTGCTATAAAACAAAGCCATTTACAATACAGAAACAAACCCTCAAGGTCAGGGATATGATTCTTATATAATTAATAACTTCCTAGAATGTTCTACTTATAGTACTTACAGAAAAAAGATATAGATGGTTGTTAAGATGCATCATTGATTTTAAACGTTTTTTCTAGACAGCATTTGAATAAGAAAAAAAGAGCAGCTAACACTATTACTGTACAGTATATTTTTCTACAAAAATTGTTTATCTGAGTGTTGGCTTGTTGAAATTCAGACTTTTTTGGCCATTCTTCAAAGAAAAAAGTCACCAAGGACACAACTGAAGAGCAGAGAACTCCAAGACATACAACGTGTCTGTGTTCTTTTTTCCACTGTTGGACTAAAAATACTTTTCTGATATTTTATATACTTTCCTATTCTGGTGTTGGTTTAAATGCATAAAAGGATGTACTAAATGTTTTTGTACAATGTTCAAATATGTTGTTCTTCTGGAATCTATTTGGAGACGCAGATGTATGTTTGTTAACTGGCAATTGAATAGAAATAAAGGAAGCTGTGTTTGACCGAAGTGCATAATACAGCAAAAGAGCAGAACCAGACTAATTCTGTTGAAATTATTTCAATATTAATCAGCAGCTCTAAGTGCTTTACACAAATAAAATATCAAAAAGAGACAAAACTAAAAAGAAAAACTAAATAGCCACCTTTTGTAAGTTTCCAGTTAAATATAAAAATACTACTGTCAGATGTACAGAGGAGAAGAAAATAAAAACATTCATCCAGCGAGGACACTGGAGAAAATGAAGGAGTCTCCAGGACAAAACATCACCCAGTCCCCATATTTCTACATTCTCCCAATGTCTGTGTAAGGTTTCTTCCAGTTAACTGGCAGTTCCAAACTGGCTCTATGTGAATGTGAATATGTTGAGTGAGCATTGTAATGAACTGGTATATTGTTTAGAACAGTTTCCTGTTTTGTGGCCATTGTTACTGGGATACACTCAAGCCCTCTGCCATGGCCCTGAGTTGGTTAAACAATTTTGAGAATGTTTCATGGTTCATAGTTTGTTTTTCTCTTCTCCAGTTGCACATGACCTTCTTGTATATTAAGCATACAAACACTATATAACACAATTGTTTTTTTTTTTTTTTATTATAGCAAACTAATTGTGTGAACAAACAAACTGCCCAACTGCGTATTAATCAGTGAAGTAATATAACATAATAGTTTTAGGAAATAAAGCAATAATTTTGTAAACAAAACTACTGTCATAAGCACCATGGAAAATTAATCTGACTAAAATGTAATGATCTACCCATGCAAGCCATTTGTATGAGATCACGCCCTTGTTCTCTGTCATTTATTTTGCTTTCTGAGGTCTCTTCTTCCTTGGAAGCAGAAACATTATAAAAAGATTCCTATTTTTGTACTGAACTGGTCAGCTAATGATAACTAACAAACCATAACATAACAAAGCATAAACAAAATCACTTAATATTGAAATGAGAATAGAATATTTTAATATACAGCTGGTCAAATACATTGCCTGTCTAATACAGTAGATCTGCAACCACTTCTTTAGCACAATTCAGGGAAAACCAAAGAAATCAGCATGCAGACAGAGTGAGTCTGAAAAGTAACCGTCCAATCACTTTCATAATCAGAAAAGCTGTGTCTGACCTAGCTGTATAGCCAGGACCATAAACACTCTGAAACTCAATCCTTTCTCTAAATGAGGTTTGGGCTGACGGTTTAATTCTGCATTCAAGGACACCGTGATGGAAAATTGCATTCATATGTCCATCAATAACTTCCAACTGTCCACCTGATTTATAATCTCATTTCTTGGCGATACCACCAGCCAAGTTTAGCTGTACATATCCTATTCTTCAAAGAAAATCCTTTGAGGACCTGATTTCTCTTTCATTTCAACGAAGTGAGGCTGGTTGTATTGATATCAACAGAGACTAAAATGAAACAAAGCTGCTGAGCAGACGGTTTCATAGAAGGATGTGAACATTTCCATTTAATCAAATAAATGTGAACATGTGTGTATAGTTAAAAACATAATCCATGCCATAATTATAGTTAATACATCTTCTTTAAAGGTCATTTGTAAGCACATTCCGTTTTTTCATTTTAAGTGTGTATATGCGCATGTGTGCATATGAATGAAAATATGCTTTGTACAAATATTGCCAGAATATACTCAGTTTGTCTAACAATAACGAAATAAGCTTGATCAAAAAAAATGATCAATGTGTAAAATGAATATCTTAAGCTCAGAATATTCATCCCACCTATTATCAAACTTCCTTTATGCAGATTAGAGGAGTAAAACTATTCTAAAAAGTAAAATGGAAATATTCCATTACTCTTCCAGATTTTTGGGAAAAGTGATTTAGCTAAAATGGTTTATATTAAACAGAAATTTCACTAAACTAATCAGGGAATTGTGGTGTGCAGACATCATATGCTATTCAAGCTGATATCAATATGACACATCTACTAAAAATGTTTTAAATTTATTTCACTTTATTCATGTTTGTTTCATTTACATTCCACCACAAATCATCACATCTTCAGTGGCCTGTTAATGAAACATGGCAGAAGGTATATGGCCTTTTTGCTATGTGGTCACCTCTATACACCTGTTTTTAAAACATGTTCTTCATTTATGTTAGTGCCGATTCTAATTCTGGAACAGGTTACATGAAAAGGACACATGAATGTCCAGGTTTTACATAAAGAGTTTGGATAAATGCATGAAAAGTTGTATTGACCTGTTAGAGTGCTCTAAATTAAGGATAGCATAAAACTACATACATTAAATACATTGACAATATACGTACATTAGTTTGACTCCTTTTACCTTACTAACACATTTGTTTATTTGTAAAAAGGAAAATAAAATTGCATGTGCTGGCTAAATGCTGAAAGTAGGAAAAAAAATTATAAAATACTTTCCATTCTAGATTTTAGCACAGAAAATATTCATTATTTCCTGAATAGCAAGGCTTCTCCCTACTGACAGCATCACCAGATGCAGACAGTGGTCGACTGTAAAATGAAGACCATTTGCAGTTCACCAAATAACTGCAGGTAAAATTGAATTATGATGTTTGAAATTAGGATTAGTTTCTTCATTTTACAATAAATACTGAGGTTTTCTGAATTACCTGAATCTCAGTTTAAAGCCAAGATGAAAACTGAACAGCATGACTTAAGAATAAGAATTACAAAACTAATTCAGAACTCATAACAAAGCTACTGTATTACAGTGGAAATTTGTATTTAATATGTTCTGTAGTTTTAAATCCTGAAAATAAATGTAGTATGCTGCTGCTTATAAAAAATAAACTTCATATGTCAAAGACATATGACAAAAATGATAGACTAACAGCACCATTTGCATTCCAGGATGTATATCAAGGTGAAGAACATTTTTTTTTCTTAACAGCGAGATACATTTAGTTGTGCTGTAAGGTTTAGATGGGATAAAATCATGATTTAAAGAGAGGCCTTTAAAATTCAGAACACGATTTTTTTTCGCAGTTTTCATTATTCCCTCAAAAATTTACCAGCACAAACTTGCAAAATGTTCTGCCACGAAAAACTAATAAATTCAAGTGTTATGATTGGCATAAAGGTGTCTTTTTGGAATTCCATCCAAAAGCCTGATCTATCCATCCATCCATTATCCAACCCGCTATATCCTAACTACAGGGTCAGGGGGGTCTGCTGGAGCCAATCCCAGCCAACACAGGGCGCAAGGCAGGAAACAAACCCCAGGCAGGGCGCCAGCCCACCGCAGCCAAAAGCCTGATGACCACCTGAAATTCAGAAACCTACTGTTAGGCAAATTTTTCTTAAGTTCGTAAGAGAAAGCGAAGATAACGCTTCTCCCAATTTATTTCAGAAATCTATAATTTTACCAGTGCTTTACCACCCTGTGCATTATCCATGGCTGACATACATGTCTTTTCTCATTGATCGTATAGTGCTCAAGTCTCTACCTATCAATATGGCACTCAAAATCAGGATAAAACATTCAATGTATTAAGACTTACTTTCTATTTTCTTTTCTAATGATGGCTGGGTTTTTATTTCCTCCATTGTCTTTCTACCATTACTCCAATTGTATTTAGCACATTAGTACACCTAGCAATCTGCTAATTCCTTTATAAAGTATTTGCATTGGTGACTACCTACTGTACGTAAAATGATCACTGATGTGTTTTCCTGCACTGCATATGTTCATTCATTTAACACTGGTACTACTCAGTTGGTACATATATGGAAAAATGATTGATCGATTGCTTGCTTGACTAATAGTTGATGTGAATGTAATTAAACATTGATCATCTACTTAAACTTGTACAGTATTATCCTCTCACACAATGGTGTGATATTGAGGTCACTGTGGGGACATATACTTTCCATAGTGTTTTACATTAATATTTACTCCACTGCCAGGATCTCACATTTTGAATAATTTGTATTATCTTTAATTATATTTTTCTCATCATATTATATGCATTTAAAAGATTTATTGATTATACTGTAAGAATAAAAAGGATGATTACTTATTACCGTGGGTTCAGAAAATGATGGATGGATATAATGGATGTGTTCATTTGTATATTGACGGCTTAGGCAATGACACTGTCTTTAAAGGATTTTATACTGGAAAAGAAACATCATATTACATAAACATGTGCAACTGTTTATATACATGTAGGGAGATCTCTTTCCAGAACTGCAGACTTTTCAGTGAATGAATCATAGCCTATATATTACTGAAAATGGTTTGCTCTTATTTATGGTTAAGGGGTTTATTGACTATAACCTTGGTGTCCTTCACATCTGCATGCAAACAAACAAACATCACTGTCAACTCATTTTTAAACTGTTTCTCGAAGGGGTGATTACGGTTACAGAATGGCTAGTGCAAGTTTATACTGACAGATTTCTGAAAATACGTGTTTTTGATGAAATTATTAATTGATTGTTATAGAAGTCTAATAAGCATAAAGAGCCCACAGTCTCACAACACATCAACACTTATTGTTCCTGTAACCAAGGTGAAAATAAATTGCGGATATCACCCAGGTGTGATCTTGTTGGAGCTCACTAATTAGCTGCCCTTTGAAAGTGGGTACATCTGGTACCAAACAACCGTTATAGCGCTAGGTCTGCGAATGAAAAGCAAAAATAAACTATTCTGTCGCCATCTACTGGCTCCTCGTCATAACATAACATATCAAATCGCAGGTGTTGTCCATGGTGCCCTTTTGTGAGGTGAAGAGGGGAAAAAAGATTTCATACCTATTCTTTAGTTATTAGGGGGTGTTGTACCGCTTTGGCCATTACGGATGTAGTGAGAATTCAAGCAAAAATGACACCTTTTATTGGCTAACTAAAAAGATTACAATATGTTACATCTTGTTTGAAGAAGGGGCCGCCAATGAAAGGCATCATTTTGCTTGACTTTTCACTATACATAGTCTTGTAAGTGCAGGCTGCTTAGTACATGCTCCTCTCTTCTGATTGATCTTAGTTTGCGACCGTTCAGAAAAGAGAGTTCTACTTTTTGTAATATAACCACGGAAAGCGTTTGCACTAGCAGAGCCGAATGAGCTGCGGTCACCTTAAACTGAACGCAGGTAACATAACTGAAAGTAATTCTAATATATCGTTTCCTTTGTCATTCCATTGTCGTTTTTTAAAAAGTTTTAGGATTAAAGTTTACCACAGCGGCTTTTCTACTGATACTGCAGCATAATATTTCTTAGCGCAAGAAGTACATAAATAATACAAAAATGTTCTGCTGTGTGTTCATAAAAAATAAACGCTAACATGAAAGAAAAATAGCAGTGAAATACAATTCGCATGTTCGCACCATCACAGTTAAATGCAGAGAAAAGTGTGTCACTATTATATAACATAGTAGAGAATTAAAAAAAAACAAAAAAACTGAATCTTCCATGAAACGCAATTTACACTGACAGCATGAAAATAAAATCCAGTTTTCTACTGTAAGCATAAAGCACATTAGAAGAGCTAATCGGGGCGCTTTACAAATTGAACACAAAACATTTTTCAAACACAGACCAGCTTATTTGCAACAAGAATTTGTTATGTTCTTCGGATGCCCAACTGATTCCTTGAGAAAATAAACAGGTAAACAAAACAAACACGTGGTGGGGCACATCGTTAGGACATTCACCGAAATCTAAATTGGAGCAAGGCGGTCAGCGTAACAAAGTACCCTCGTATTTGATGGAACCACAAGATTATCTTGGCGACGGACCAGAATGCATTTTTTACGTGTTAACAGCATCGTATTAGCAGTGTTGCCTTAAAATTTCTCTCTTTGGCCAAGGTTGCACGTTTGTCAATTTTAAAAATAAATATGACCCTACATAAACCTATTATAAGACTGAAATCCCACTCACTGAATGCGTGAATCCGAAACACTAAATTCACAGAGCTAACGAAGTGTGTGTATCAGTGTTCATTTTGTCAACTCCACAATCAGTTGCATAGAACACACTGCCTGAGTACCGAGCTGTTCTTATGTAAGGACCATCTCGGGGTTATCAAATCTCTAAGCAAAAAACACTTTTACCATATAATACAACGACAAAGCTACACGTATACACTCTTATAAAAACAAACTTTCATTTTATAGTTTTAAGTTGTTACACGCTACAGGCGAATATAAAAATACATCCGGTGACAAACATGATTAAAACCTGCCCCCGTCTTAAACATAAATAATTCAATTTTAATAAAAGAGTCACGGAAAAAAAATATGAACAATTTCCTGCGCTTGTCTGCTCCACGCGCTATGCATCCATTCATATCAAGCTTGGCATACTGGAGGGGAGATGGTGCTAAAGTGATGCGCAGGCGGCTGCTAGCGCTACCCCGTGCTTTTATGGCGTTTAACGGGAACCCCCTTTTCTCCAGTCCTACCTTCATTTTCTGGATAAGTCCTTAACGTCTGACTTGTGGAAAAGAGATGTAGAGTCAGAAGGGAAGGATAAATCCATAGGAGTGCCATTTTCAGGCAGCGCCGTTCGACCGCATCCCTCTGTACAAAGTTACTGAGCGCAAAGAAGGAGAGAGAGAGAAAAGGAGATGAGTGCAGGAGGCAGGAGGAAGGAGGATCCGCAGCCAGCGTGGCTCTGTCAATCACTTCGAGGACTGTCCCCTGTCAGGAAAAGCGTGAACCGGGACAGGGATCATGGGTCACAGCGAGTGTACGCCGGGTTCGTGTAGATTGGAATTGTAATATTGCTCTTGTGAATGATAATTTGATAAAGGTGGCAGAAATTGATATCACTAATGACACTAGTCATGCATCTCATAACACTCTTAATTTAAACATCACAGCATATGCTTGGAATGAACAAATGCCCCCTTAACAAGGAAACGGATTAATGCTAGACTGACATTTAAATGAAGATGTCAATTTAAATAACTATGCATTTTTTTTAAAGTATTAAACAGATGACACACAAAACAAATCCTAAATGCAATTATCAATATAAGTGATCATAGAGAGAATACTCAAATCATATACTGCTTTAATAATAAATAACAGAAAAAAATCATGCTAAGCAAGAAATGGTGAGCAAATCCAACTACTGCTAAGGCAATTAAAATGGAGAGAAATAACCTTTTTTAACCAAAAAATGAATGAATAATTACAATATTATTTAATAATGACAACAATAATACCGGTGACATTAATTCTGATACTATATGCAATGTTGCTTCCAGCATTATGCCATGTGTTCACACATTTATTATTGAACTCGCTTAATTAAACTTGAAGTGAACCTGCTTAGTCCAGATTGGGCTATGGTGGTCACTAGTGGTCAGAACTTGTGTACCATTAATAATGGTACGTTTATGTCAAAAATGGTAGATGTTTCATGTAACACTTATGTTTCTGCTACTGTTCCTGCTAGTAATATTTGTTACAGTAATAAGTCATCAGTATTCATATTTCAGTAGGGATACTGGCAATATGTTTACAAATACATAAAAACAGAAGTTCATCTACCCATTTTTAAACCTGTTTTTGAATTTAAATTTAGGGTCTCAAGGAGTTCAAGTATTAAGGTGTCAGCATTAGCTGCAAAACAATAATCAAGCCTGTATAGGAAGTGTGTAAATAAAAAAAACTTCCTACAATATTATGAATACAGGCAATTAAAAAATAATAAAATAAGTCTAATAAAGCTTACATTTATTTATGTTTCATATTTTGTACAGTGTTTGCATACATTATTTATCAATTTGAATCAATATTTTAAGAATACCATATCTATGATAAGGTAGGTTACAGTATTCTATATTCATTTGGGGTAAATAGAAAAATTACAAATATATTTAATTGACTAAATAAATATATCTAAATGACCTGTGCATATCCAGAGTTTCATCGAAGTAGTTACCGAATGTAAGCTGAATGTGCATTTTAAACTTAATGACATGTCTGGACTGCTAAAGAACATGTAATTCTCTTTTGTATAGTCCCCTTGGATTTTGTTCACCGTGAATGCTCCAAATATCATCTGGAAAACAAGCACAGTTTCTCTTTTTTTCTTTGCAGTCTGCTCAACTAGTTTATCATAACCGGATAAGCCATTCCCAAGTCATTTCTATTCATACCTCTCTGGCATCAAGCCCCAGAAGGAGACATTTTACATTTGTCATTTTGAAATGCAACTAAAAAAAAAAGAAATAAGGTAAAAGTATTTCAGTTTGACAATAACTTTATCGCAGGAAGTGAAAGAAAAATGTTAAATGATATATTTTGAATACTATAAGCAAACAGACCAGTAACTGTTTAATTTCTGCTAATATCTGTGACTAAATATAATGAAATTTAGATTTAAGTTATGTATTTTATATTATTTATTTTATTATAGATTTATATGCTAGGAAACTAGGAAGTTTATTAATAAAACACTAATTGTAATGATTCTAAATCTATGAATTTTATTTGTTTTTTAAATTGCAACATATTCTTAAGTGCTCTTTTATATTTTAATTGTTTTGCTTAACTGTTTATTACCTGGAAATAATCACATGGGGAAAAAAAAGTATCTTAAGAAAAGTACTTTCATTTAATCTTTAATATGAATTCAAAATTAATAGCAAGTTTAACAAAGAAGGTCATATACTGTAGATGTGAAACAAAGATATGCCTTAAATGAGCACAGCTCCCAAGAGGTAAACATCCTGAACTTTCTTTACAGTTCTAATTTAACATTGTCACTTATCCACCCAATCATTTTCTGAAACTTCCATTTCCAGTACAAAAAACAGCAGCTTTTAGGCAGCAATGGGCGTAAAGCAAAGACAAAGCCTTGATGAGATGATAGTTGTCTGTTTCAGGAAAGACACTTGAATTGCACACGTGACTGGTGGTTCACATCAGGCCTATTTAGAGTTGCCCATGAACAAGACAGTTTTGAATTCTTTGTTTTTGTGGTGTCAACCGTAAATTAAATTTTAAATATATAAAAAGTAGTATTAGTAAATAATGTAATGCAGGACCTTCAAATCAGTTGGTCCTCTTCATCCATTGATCTTCAAGATTCAATAACTGAATATGAATTTTTTGTTAGACTTTGTAAATACTATCAAAATATATTAATTTTAAAGATTTACATGCTATAGATTAAAGATATTTAATATTTTCAAAGTCACCTGAAAGAAAATCTTTTAATTTAGCCCTAATATTTTTAGCGTACCTCACTAAGGTCCAGACAATAAGTACCAAAGTGAACTTCCTTTAGTACAGCCATCAACTGCCAAGAATGTTAAGTTTTGTCAGATTTTAAAAGGCACCCTATAGCTTTGATTAATATACATTTTTTTCTGCAATTTTACTTAATTTGTATAAAAACAATCCACTTGTTTTGTACCAGAAAAAAATCCTAAGGACATTTCTATAAACAAGGTAATTTTTTTCTTTATTAAATGTAATTTTTTACTGCTATATTAAAGCAAACCACTCTCTGCAGCTAGATTTTGGACTTTCTAAAATATAGACTTATGAAAGTACAGAATGTTAGCATTACAATAACAATTTCTTGTATAGCCCAAGATCACACAAGCAATCTCTCAAAGGACATTAACAGGCCCTGTTTTTTGACAGCCTCAACAGTTTAAGACAAGAAATAAAACACAACAAACCTTGCCTTAATGCAGACACTCTACAGGGTCTCTTTTTGTACTCCTTGTTTACCCTGAAGTGCAGGGTTAAATACAGCTCCAACACTATCATTACATTTACTGATAACACCATTTTCATAGGCCTGATCAACAATGATAAGATGATTAACAGAGAAAATA